>NW_007728021.1:301718-307045 GCF_000696425.1 Galeopterus variegatus | reverse complement strand
TTTGTTGAAAAAACTGTTCTTTCTCCATTGAAATGTCTTGGTGTCCATGTTGAAAATTAATTGCTCATAATTTTATGGGTTATTTTTGACTGTAATTAATATCTTGAAATGTTTGGGGTTATGAGTAAGAGCAGAGCTCAGTGAGAAGACAATCAGGTTTGCAACTTGAGTTCTAAAATCCTCATTTCCATAAACCCAAATTAAGGGGAACTTAATGTATCTTCCGGACCCTGTTTAAGCCATTAGGGCAGATGTGTGCAGTCTCTTAGGCTTCAGACAGCTTTATTGCCACCTGCACCTGCATTTGTCCATGACAGACTCCACTTATAAGCAGGAGAGGAAACAGCAAATGGGTTTATTTTAGAAATAGAACGTGGATTCTCAAAAGCCTCAGGAGATGGAGGAGCAGTCACTAGCCAGTGCAAATTCCAGAAAGCCCAGAGATATGTTTCTATGCAGTGTGTGTGTGCAGCGTGTATGTGTACAAAGGCAGTAACATTGTCTCCTTGGGGCCCCAGGAAGCACCAGAGGGGACAGGGAGTGGCAATCCCACTGGGAGGAGTAGGTGGACAGCCCATGTATACTTGTATACACCCTTGCACACCTTGCTTATACTATTGGGGAGCCCCGGCCTGAGATGCTTTGTTCACGGAGGCTCTGCTGTAGATGGTATTTGGGGAAATATTGCCCACACAACCATTTTTTTGGCTGAGCAGTCTCTCCCAGCCCACAGTTAGCCTGTTCAGAATGGCATTCAGTTCTCATTCACACCAAGTCCTCTGTCTCTGCTTTGTGAGCTATTCCACCTGACATCCTGGGCTCTGCAACTCACTCTTCACTGTTCACAATCTACGCAAGTCCTGACCAGGAAGAACCACTGGTGGGAGTGTTAGAGGAAAGCTGTGTGTGCATTAAGAGGGTGGTGTTTGTTTGTTTTAAATCATAAAACAGCAATTTTCTATTCTTACTCCTGCCCCAATTGCCTTGGACATTGTAGCCTGACAACCTGTCACACAAGTTTCTTTATTTAAAAACTTCCAGAGTGTTCTCGGAATTCAGCAAAGCCCAGGTAAACTCTGTGCCAACCAACAGACTGAGCCAAGAATTGGAGATTCCCACGCTCCAAACCTCGCTGTCCCGCCACGGCCTTGACACCAGCACACACCCACACTTTGATGTGCCGGCAGAGCTCCTTCCTGCCCAAGCATCCTCTGGGCCTCACGATGGTGGCCACAAGCAGCAGCTGCTTTCCCAGGTGCCTGGCACCCTGGATTTGCAGCAGCCAGGCACTGCCCCAGCTGTCCCTGCAGAGAGCCAGGCCAGCAGCCTTCTAGTACCGGGAGAGACAACCAGAGCGGCCAGTCAATGGAGTGGCCTGCAGAAGGCCCTGGAGGATGACAGAGCTGGGCCGAAGCTTGTGGTTTCCTCACCCACCAGCCCAGTGAGTGGGGCAAGCTGTTCAGGAGAAGGTCATGGGGAAGTGTCTCCGAGCTGATGCAGGGTTTCTCCAGCTAGTGACCCCAAGTGGTCTCTGCCTTCTCCCCATAGCCTGATGGTGCTGATGTGTCTTGGTGGGTGAGTAGTGGACACAAGCCAGGCACTGGGCTGGTCACTTCCCATAGAGTCTCCTGTCATCCTCACATTGACCCTGTGAAGAAGGTCAGTCCCATCTGACCGCAGTCTTGGCCCTTAACCAATCTCAGTCACCAACATATAAGGCCTTAGGCAAGTTACTTCACCTCTCTCTGCCTCAGTTTCCTCCTTAGTACTTATTATTAAATTAATATTTTCAAAAAATACCAGGCTTTGAAAATACTCACTTTATGATATGAACTGGGTTTTAGAACTGCTCTGTCTGGTGTGGCAGCTACTAGCCACACTTGGCTATTGAGCACTTAAAATGTGGCTAGTCCAAATTAATTGAGATGTGCTGTGTTTTGACAACTTAGTGTGAAAAAAAGAATGTTAAATCTCATTAATAATTTTTTATTGATCACATGTTAAAATGAAAATATTTTGGATATATTGAGTTAAATGAAATGTATTATTAAAATTAATTTCACCTGTTTCTTTTTACTTTTTTTTTTTTTTGGTCACTGGCTGTTACCAGAATGCAAACCCTTGACCTTGGTGTTACCAACACAGTGCTCTATCTGAGCTAACCAGCGAGCCCATCTTTTTAGTTTTTTTCATGTGGCTACTAGAATATTAAAAATTACATATGTGAGGCCGGCCCGTGGCTCACTCGGTAGAGTGCGGTGCTGATAACACCAAGGCCCCGGGTTCGGATCCTATATAGGGATGGCCGGTTGGCTCACTGGCTGAGCGTAGTGCTGACAACACCAAGCCAAGGGTTGAGATCCCCTTACCGGTCATCTTTTAAAAAAAAAAAAAAATTACATATGTGGCTGGCATTGCATTTCTGTTGGACAATACAGTCTGTTGAAAACTGGAGGGGAGCCAGCCCTGGGCATCGCCTTGAGAGAGCCATGGGTGGAGAGGCTTGAGAACTCTTAGCCCAATGAAGTGTCAGTCAAAGGCTGTGAACTCCAGCTCTTTACCTTTTTCATTTATGCTCGTGTAGCCTTTGAAGTTTCTCTGACAAAGTTATTGACTTTTATTGAGTGTCAGTAGGAAAGGTATGTGTGTGGTATCCACCCCTCCTGTAACTGAAGCCCCAGCTGCGCAGCCAGGGCAAGAGGCACCTACGGAGAAAGTGCACAGGAGGGAAGGAGAGAGTGTGGGTCAGGGTTGGTGCCAAACTGAGGGGAGAGAGAATAAAATTTCGTAATACCCTTAAGGTCCACTCCAGCTTTTGTGGGTATCAATAGTTCATTGTTATTGCTGAGTAGTGTTCCACGGATATGCTTTTAAAGAGATTCTCCCAGTTGTGGGTGAAGAATGAAGGGAGCGGACTGATTAGGAAGCTTCTGATGTCCAGGTAAATATCACAAGCCAGACCTCCGCCCTGACCAGGCTCTGCCACCTCTCTGAAACCTGGAGCTGGTCCTAGATATTTTCAGGCCTTACTGGTGGGTGTCTGCCTTGAAGGGATTGGGATTCTCTAAATAGAGCTGCCAGGAGGGGGCGCCAGAGGCCTTTAGCCAAGGGGCGATTCCAAACGGAACCCCAAGGACAGGTAGAGGGAGCTTTGGGTTACACTGTGCGTAGGGCAAAGAGAACCCTAAAGTCTTGTCCCTCTCTGGACACCAACCCCCAGGTTTCAGTTCAGCGCTCAGCTCCGAGGCTACGGGATGAGGCCGATGACGTGTAGTCGAGGAGGAGGCAAGGTGAGGCCTGGACACAGAAGAGGTGGGCTGGGGTCGGCAGAGGGTGGCCCTCGGTCAGCCTGGGGCTCCCGCTCAGAAGGTGGCTCTGAGCTCAGGCTGTAGGACTAGGCCTTGGCACCCCTGCCCCGCGCCTCTTCCTCATCCTCAACAGCTGCCCTCAGTTCTCCTCCCCTTTGTCCAAGAGAACTCCCCCGGACCCTGGAGCTTGTGCTAAGCCCTCTTTGCCCCCATACTCTACATTCCTCTGTCACAGGTCTCCTCGCCAGACGCCCTCCCCACTGCGCCCCTGCCTTCACTCAGGACCTTATCCAGCATGCCCTCTGCTGTGTGGATCCGGTATTTGTGAAGGGTGCAGTGTGGGCACCTGCTAACTGCTGGGAGCAGGGAAGGCAGCCCTGCCCGTGGCATTCCCAGGGGCCCTGGGATTCAGCCCCTGTGGCTCCTGCCTGCTCGGTGGAACGTGCTGAGTAGCAGGCACTCTCCTCAGAACTTGCACTGGCCCCATCGCCTTCAGAATTCAGCCCCTCTCTTCGCGCTCTCCCTGGCTCGGCTGGCTGTCCTCGCTAGCCTGTGCCCTGCCTCTCTGGACACCACGGCTGCCAGCCACGCCCATAGGTTCCTACCTCCATGCCTTGCTGGAGCTGTTCCCTCCGTGTCACCTTCCCTTGCCCCATTCTTGACCTCTGTGCTTGCTCCTCCATGGAGGCTTCCCCAGGACCCAGCACATAGTAGTTTCAAAAAATGTGAGTCACCGTTCTCTGTGCCCCACAATGCATGTTGTGTGTGCTTCGTAATAGACTCTTTCTCATGCAGCCTTGCCTAATTTGTAGGCCGCACACCTGTCCCCCACAGAGACTTCTCATCAAGCTGATTGCGGGAGCCTGGCACACGGAAGGGACCAATTGAAGTGTGACTGAGTAAATGAATGGATGTGTCAGCTGTCCCTATCTTTGAAACACTCTTCCTGAGACCTGTGACTGCCCTTCCCCTCTGGTTCTCCTCAGTGTCTCTTTGCTGGTGCTCCTTCCCCTGCTGCTCCTGGACGAGGGCATGCTGCCCTCCCCTCTGCTCAGTTCACTCCCAGACAGCTTTAACTGCTGCCCTGCGCTGCCGCGCCCCACATCCATCCTCAGCCTGGAGCCCTGAGCCCGTGCACACCTCCCACCGCTTCCTTTCTGCTTGCTTGTCTTTGTCTGTCCTTCCCATTGTCTGTCTTTCCCACAAACGCTAAGCTCCATCGGAGCAGGAGTCTTGCCTGTCTGGTGGAATGCTGCAACCCTGGCACCTGTACATGCTTGGTAAATATGTGTGGAATGAATGAATGAAAGAATGAAAGACTCTCACTCTGAGGTCCTGTGAACACTGCAAATTCAACTTACTCCAGACTGATTTCATCATCTCCTTCCTTCCCACAATTTCCTTCTCCTGTCTTTGCCACCTCTTTCCTCCCAATCCCCCAATTTAGAAATCCCAGAGTTAGGGCTGGCCTGTTGCTCACTCGGGAGAGTGTGGTGCTGATAACACCAAGGCCACGGGTTCGGATCCCTATATAGGGATGGCTGGTTCGCTCGCTTGGGAGAGTATGGTGCTGACAACACCAAGTCAAGGGTTAAGATCCCCTTACCCATCATCTTTAAAAAAAAAAAGAAAAGAAATCCCAGAGTCACCCTAGATGGCTCCCTTTTTTCTCTTACACATCAACCAGTCACTTCATTGCCAGGATTCTACCTCCTGTCTTTCCAATCCCCATCCCATCCCAGTCCCTGGCTCACCCTAGTTTGGACCCTCCACACTTACCGCCTGGACCTTCTCAACTGTTCTAGTGTGAGTTCCCCACCTTCACTTGTGCTTCTGTCCACACTGCCTCCTAAATGATGTCTCTAGAAAGTCACTCTCATGTCAACCCCACGTTAAAACCCTCATTGCAGGCCGGGCCGGTGGCGCACTGGAGAGTGCGCCGCTTGGGAGCGCAGTGGCGCTCCCGCCGAGGGTTCAGATCCCATGTGGAGACCGGTTCCCGCTCACTGGCTGAGCGCG
>NW_007728021.1:285616-301105 GCF_000696425.1 Galeopterus variegatus | reverse complement strand
TTTTTTTTTTTTTTTTTTTTTTTTTTTTTTTTTTTTTTTTTTTTAAATATTTTTTTGCAGCACTTGGTTGAATCCGTGGATGTGGAACCCTCGGATATGGAGGACCGACTAATTATAGGGCATTTAGGGACCGTCTATACAGTGTACCAAAGGTACACTGAGGTGATAATTAACATGCAGTTGCAAGATGAGAAAGTTGTGTCTTTTCTAACTTTGTGCAGCCTTCTGATTACATAAGGAGAAAGTCTGCATGTGGTCCTTAACACCTCTTTTTCACTTGCTAATCTCTCCTATTAGCATGGGTCAGGACTCCAGCCACAGCTGCCAGCCAGTAAGATATCTAGCTAGAATGTACAAAAAACATGGTCTTATTTTTATTTTATTTATTTTACAGTTACCTACTACCTGTGACATGATAGTGAGTTTCTAGTTACGGTAATAATGTTCCATAAAGGGCTGCTTGGGAGCGCGGCGGCGCTCCCGCCGAGGGTTCGGATCCCATGTGAAGACCGGTTCCCGCTCACTGGCTGAGCACGGTGCGGGTGCAGCGCTGAGGGTTGCGATCCCGTTGCCGGTCCCCAGTATGGGCGTGACACTGAGGGTTGTGATCCCGTTACCGGTCAGTAAAAAAAGACAAAAAAAAGGAAAAAAAAATGTTCCATAAAATAAATTTATTTTTGAGAATATATTGCAAATCATATATTCATCAAAGGACTAACATCCAGCATATATAAAGAACTTTAAAAACATCAATAAAAATAAAAAATCAAATAGAAAAATGGGCAAAAGACTTAATACTTCACAAAAAAGGATATGTCAGTGGACAATAAATATATGGAAAGTATGCAATTTCATTAGTCATCAGAGAAATGCAAATTAAAACCACAAGGTAATATCACTATATGCCCACCAGGGCTAAAATGAAAGATGACAGTATTAAATGTTGGCAAGGATGTAAAGTGATTGGATCTCTCATTCACTGCTAGTGAGGATGTAAACTGCAACAACTGCTTTGGGAAACTGGCCATATCTACTGAAGCTAAACATAGCCATACTACCCTATGACCCAGGAATGCAACTCCTAGGTATAATTCCGGTAGAAACGAGTACATGGCGTTCACCAAAAGTCATGCACAAGAGTGTTCACAGCAGCTTTATTCATAATAGCCCAAAATTGAAAACACTGTATGTCCATCAGCAGTAGAATGGATAAATACATTGTGGTATATTCACATAACGGAATACTGTATGAAAGTCAGAATGAACTAATTAAACTACACAAATGTTGAGCAAAAGAAACCAGACACACAAAAAGAACAATCTGTATGGTTCCATTTATATAAAATGCAAAAGCAGACAAAACTAGTCCATGCTTTCAAAACTCAGAGAGTGATAACCCTTCAGGGTTGTGCCTGGGAGGAGGTTGCTGAGGGCTCATAATATTCTGTTTTTGATCTGGATGAAAAATTAGTTTTTCACACTTGAGAAAAGTAATTGATGTGTGTACTTCATATGTATATTATACATCAATAAAAAATTACTTAAATTTGGGCTGGCCCATGGCTCGCTTGGGAGAGCGTGGTACTGACACCACCAAGTCAAAGGTTAAGATCCCTTTACCGGTCATCTTTAAAAAAAAAAGATTCATATTTTCATATTAGCTCTTTTTTTTTTTTTGGTGGCTGGCCAGTATGGAGATCCAAATCCATGAATGTTGATAAGGCTGTGCTCTAACTAACTGAGCTAATCATCCAGCCCCCCATGTTATCTTTTAATTCTATTTTCCACAGACTTTTTGAAGTATCCTCATATTGAACCTTCTGATCCATGAACACATTATATCTATTTACTTAGGTCTTCCTTAATTTCTCTCGGCAATGTTTTATATTTTTCAGTGTGCACTGGTCACCTTTAAAAAAAAATTTTTTTTTTAAATTAGTTAAATTTAAGTGTGTAAAAAGTGAAACATTTAAAGACAGACATTAAGAAAATGAAAGTTTGAGGCTATGACAGGTATCCTGAAGGCACAGTGCAAATGGCAGGCATTTGGGAGAACTCTGCCCTCTAGGACCAAGTCCAGATTGCCATGCCTGGCTCATTAGGTCCTGCGTCATGTTACGGAGGCAGTTCAGCTTGGGGGTTAGCAGCACAGATTTGGGAGGCTAATGAATTTGAGTCTGAATCTGAGCTCTGCCACTGGCTGTGGGTCTTAAGGGAAGTTACCTAGCCCCTCTGAGCATCAGCTTCCTCCTCAATAAATCACTGTAACAGATGATGGGCTTGGTCAGTGGGATGAAGTGGCCCAGCATGGACATGCTGAGTGTGTGTGACAAATGGAGCCACACTCAGCTGCCTGCTGCTCCCTGAACAAGTCCTGCCATTGCACACACACCTTTTTGTACCCCCAGGTGTCTGTACCCACTGTTCCCTGGAATTCCCTTCCACCTGATGATCACACTGCCCTCCTTCAATGCCCAGATCAAACACCTCCTCTTATGTGATGCCACGCTCCAGGCGAGGTTAACCCCACCCCTTCTGCACCATCCCACTCATGAACACTCACACGTCCAATGCTAATTATATCCTATTTTGGCTATTTATATGGTTAGTTAATCCTTTAGTGACTGGCACTGTACTTGGTTCATAGGAGGAGGCTCTTCCTGTCTACTTACTTGCTGAATGAAAGACTGAACAGCTCTCTAAATAATTCTATTTCTCTGCAGTTTCCTGGGAAGGCCTGGTTCCTTTTGCATGCTCGTAAGAACATCAGACATGCAACCCTATGTCGGGGACCTCATCCATCTTTATGGAGAACTGGCACAACAAGGTGTGTTGTGGGTGAGTGGTTATCACCATGACGTCAGCCTCAAAGGTTAGGGATGTCCCCAAGTCATCCCAGTTCCTTCTACCACCCTATATGGATAGGTCACCCAAAAGAGCACCACCAACTTCTACTTAATCTCTTGGTAGCATAACAGGTTCCCTAAGCTAGTCACTTGCTGGATGAGAAAGGGACACTTTGTTTTAAACTTTGACAAGTGGTCAGCAGGGCAGGGGGAGGGGATCAACTTGTGATGTGACTTCGTGTGCTACTGAGGCTATGGCTGGCTCCCTTTGTGATTTGTAAATCAGATCATATGCCCTTAGCAAGAAAAGTACTACAGAACCCCTTTTGAAACGTGTACTGCCCTCCAAGATGTGGCATGGCAAATGTGTCCCTTCAACCCCCATACCCCATGCTCTCCCCAAATATGCAGCCACTTACTCAGCACTGTGCCTTGGCCCATGCCATCCCTCAGCCTCACCTTTACACCTAGGGAATTCAATCCACAGGCACATTACCACCCAGTGCCGGACTGGTGCTGGTCAGACGACGATGGAAAAAACAGGAATCCTGGCTTTCCTATCTCCTATGTGGAGACAGATACAGATAGAAATTCGCAATGCAGAGTGGTGCATGTGGTGGGGGAGGGCCACAGAGGCCTGTGGGAGACCAGAGGACATCAGTTTGCTCTCTGTCCCACTAGAATGTGAGCTCCATAAGGGCAGGGACCTCTGCCTTCTCCTCAGCTGTTTTCCCGGTGCCTGACCAACATCTGCAAAAACATTGGGTAATAGCTGAGCTAAGACATGAGGGCTAAGTGGAAGCTGGCCCTTCAAAGGCAGTCTAGGAGGGAGGTACCTGGTGAACAAAGGCCTGGAGGTGGGAGACAGCAGGATATGGAGGAGATGAGATGCAGTGGAGTGGACAGGCAAGGACTCAGGGGATGAGGCCAGCAGGGCAGGACAGGGCAGGGGGGGCAGTGGGAGCCCTCATCCTCCCTGATGCCCTTCCTGTTGTGAGACCCCACTGCCCCTGGTGCTTTGTCTGTATTTCCTTCACATTCAGTCCTGCCTCGTGTGGCATGAATTCATTCATCAGCACTTACCGAGTACCTACTATGCGCCAGGTGTGGTGCTGGAGCAAAACACCTGCCATATGCAGCACGGGCCAGTATCCATGGTGATTTCCCACCCAGTATCATACCTCATCCTCACAGCAACCCTTGAGAAAGGAATCCATCCATCCATCCATTCTTTCATTCATTCATACATTTAACAAATATATATTGGGTGCTTAGTATGTGCCAAGTGCCAGGAATATAAAGCAAGACAAACAAGGCCCCTTTCATCGGGGAGAAGGGAGAAATAAACTCATAAAGAAACCAACAACGTAATCTGACATTATGCTAAATTCGGTGAAAAACATAACAGAGTGATGTGGTGGTGAGTGACGGGGATGACTGGTGGAGCTGCAGTGGATGGCTGGTCGGGGAAGGCTCTCTGTGAAGGTGACAGCTGAGAAAGCACCAGCCATGGAAAGAGCACGACAGGCAGGGAACAAAGCAAGTGCTAAGGGGCTGGGCACAGGGGAAACAGAAGGAAGGCCATCAGTGTTGCTGGAGAACTGGAATGTTCAGTGGGGGTGAAGTGGGGAGTGGAAGGCACGAGGTAGAAGAGGAAGCCACAAGCCAGACTGGTCGAGGCTCGTAGACATTTGGATTAATTCTACAGTGAGATGTGAATCCATTGGAAGGCTTTACAATGTATTGTGACTGAAGTTTTAACAAGACCACTGGGCCACACTAGAGGCAGTGGAGATGGAAAGATCGGCATTGGCTTGAGATCTATGTGGGAAGTAAATCCGTCAGGACCAGCTGCCAAAGCCTTAGTTTCTCTTCGGAACCTGTTCCTCCCCCTCTCTCTCGAAAACCACACCACCATGCACCCTGTTGCTCCAGCCTGAAATTTCTAAGTCCTTCCTGCGTCCTTTCTTCCTTTCACCCCCACCGTCCGTATCCAGCCAGCTCTGTCAGTGCCCACACCGGGAACATGGAACCGTTTCCAGGCACTTCCAAGTGCACATTTGAGATTAAGGTGCACCCAGGCAGCACGGCTGTGGGATGGTGCAGGTGGAGAGAAAGTTGGCTTCAGCCACAGTGAGGTTCTGCCAGGCAAAAAGGACAAAGGGAGCAGGAAACAAGAGCTGGGGTGGTTGCAAGAGAATAATCAACCATAAACTGCAAGGTGGGAAGGCAGGGAAGAGAAGAAGGGCAGCGTGATGGCCCATGAGAAAGTGGGACTTTAGAAAAAGGAGTCTGCACCTGAGAAAGTGAACTGGGAGGGTAAGAGGCATGGTCAGAGTGGATATTCAGGGACGGCACTGTTAGCAATGAGGACAAGGTCTAGGGTGTGGCCATGGCAGTGGGCAGCCAGGCGGAGTGGAGAAAGGGATGTCTGGAGGTGAGGAGGTCAGGCGCTGGTGGGCATCACATGGGTGCTGGAGCAGGCAGCAAGCCGGGAGCTAACGCCCCCCAGTGAGGTGGAGTGGCGGGGAAGTGGTGGATGCCAGCACTGGTGGGACAGATGAGGTTGGTGTGTGTTCAAAGGAGCAGGGGGTTGAAGGAGGAAGGAGGAGGAATGGTTAGGAACCTGCAGAAGGGAACAAGGAGGATGCCCACCTCCTCGTCCCAGCCCTGAGGTGCTTCCTCTGTAAAGGGCTGCTGGGAAGTCTCAACCAGGGCCAGGAGGTAGGAGACATGCTGAGAACCCCAAGGCCCCCAGAAAGAGCTGCAAAGGAGTTCAGAGGGAAGCCTGGACAGGGAGGTGGCCAAGCTGAGGCCACACCTGGCAGATGTTCCAACTGGCTGAGGTGGAAGGACGGACCGGCTGTGGGGTTGGGTGGGCTTAACCTTAAGGAGGGTGTGGAGACCATGGGGTGTGGGTGGTGGACGACACTGTGGAGGGAGAGAGGGCCCCAAGAAGGATGAGAAGTTAACTAGCTTTTCTGGAACTTCCTTGAACTCCCAAGCTGCCCAAACTGAGGTTATTTTGCCCAGGTCTTTCCAGCCAGCAGTATTAGGCACCCCCCCCACCCACTCCCTCCTTCCCTCACTTGGAGGGAGGGATCCCTTCCCAACCCAGGGCCCGAGGCTGGGTGGACCCAGCCATGAGCAGCTGACGGGCACAGGGGGCAGGCGCCCACCTCCTCATCCCTGCTCCTCAGTAGATAATCTCTGCGGGCATCAGAGAGGCCCTCCCCAACAGCACCAACATTGCCCTTCAACCACCAGGAGGGTTGTGGGGAACCTGGGGTGCCGGATTAGCCGCCAGGCACCCCCATGGTCTCTGCTGTGTTTGCTGTGGAGAAAGCAGGTTCCTCCCAGAAGGCCACTGCTACCTTATCCGGGTGTGCAGGTGGGACCCCGTTAACACTACAGTCTCCTTTGTCCTAATAGGCTCAGCATGAGACTCCCACCCCCTGGGAGGGAAATGAGAAGAAACTGGCCCTGTGATCCACCATCTTGGCTGTTACAGAAAATCATCCTTACCATGTGATGGGGGAGGCGGTGGCATTTCAGGACAAAGTCTGATGGATGGGAGGGTATGAGGTGATCTCAGAGGAAGCTCTGAGCAACTCAGTCCCCTCATTATCCATTCCCCGGCACTGGGCAGGAGTGGGGCTAGACCCTGGGATAGAAGGTGGTCAGGCCCAGTCCCCAGACCCTGGAATTTCACAGACCAACAAGCCGTCTATGTGCCAGGGCTGGGAGTGGGTACACACAAGGGCAGATGGGAGACCCAAGGAGGTGCCTCATCTGCTTGGAGGATCACAATGCTCACAGGTCAGGAATCTTCACCAAGCCAGGGCCAAGGGGCATTAGGAAGACTGAATTTATCTTTTTGGTTGGTGGGTACTCACTCTGTGGCCCTGTGACACCGATAAAGGTAATAGTCTCAGCAATCGCCACTTGCGCATCAGTGATGTACTAGGCCTGGGCTCTAGAAGTGGGTTCTTTCCTCTCAAGTCATGCTCACCACACACCTGATGGGTAGGCAGTGGCACAGCTCTTATCTCACAGAGGAGGAAGCAGCACCCAGTGTGTAGCTGGTCTGGCCCCACAGTGCTGGGCACACTGTCCACCCACCTACTATGCTGTAGGTGCTGAGGATGCAGCAGATTAGGACAAAGATAAACATCCCTGTCTTCATGTTGTCATGGAGCTCACACTCTACTGTGGAGAGATCTGATTTATAAACAAATCAAGGAAACACAAATGAGATTAGAGAGCTGGTATAGTTTAACAGCCCAGACCACTGGTCCCTTCCAACCCACGGCTGGTGAGAGCACTTTGCCCGGGCTGGAGGCTGTGGGGAGGGAGGGAGGATGCTGGCTGAAGAGCTGGACCAGCCCCTAGGGCTAGGGTCACTGTCATTATTTGTGAGCCCAGGTCGGGAGATAAGGGGTAGTCTGGCGCCCCGAGCTCATTCATCTCTGGAGACCCTGACAATGTTGAGTTCCTGGACCTGCAAACCAGACTTGGGTCAAGTCAGGGTCCCAGTCCTTAGTAGGTCCTGAACAACGAGCTCCCAGCATTCCTGGCAGGCTCCTCTGGCTCATGTGTTTGTTTCTAAGCACAGCTCCTCTCACCATCTGCCATTGACGCTGGCTGCCGGCAGGGATCCTGGCTGGGAGTGCTGGCTGGACACCTGCACTGGCCCGGGCTTCCTCACAACATGGCAGCTTAGGGCTCCAGTGATGAGTGTCCCTGAAGAACTTGAAGGGAGCCAAATTGTCCTTAAGACCTAGCCTTGGAAGTCACACAGCATTTCCTATGCCATACCCTATTGTCATTGTCCTCTATAAGGTTGGCTCCACTGCAAGGAGAGAAAACATAGACCCTACTTCTCAATGGGAGGAGTGCCAAAGAATTTGTGGGCATATTTTAGAATTGCCAAACACAGCTAGGAGTGGTGGCATCAGAAGGTGAACTCAGAGGGCCGGCCCGTGGCTCACTTGGGAGAGTGTGGTGCTGATAACACCTAATATATAGGTTCTGATCCCTATATAGGGATGGCCGGTTAGTTCACTTGGGAGAGCATGGTGCTGACAACACCAAGTCAAGGGTTAACATCCCCTTACTGGTCATCTTTGAAAAAAAAAAAAAAAAGAAGGTGAATTCAGGATGTCTGATGGCATTAGGTCATAGAACTTCACATGACACCAGGCTGCCAGGAGAGGGAGGGGAGGGTCTTCATTAAAGCAGTGGATGTAGGCATGGAGATGGGACAGGGAGGAGTCATGCTAGGAAGGTAAAAGTGCTGTCCTGTTGGTCGTATACTGCAGCCTGGTCACACAGAGGGTCAGGGACTGCTGGGCTGGAGAGGTGGTTCTGGGGGCTGGGCTGTGCATGCTCGGGGAGCCCCTTCTCCATGGCTAGGGCCTGAATCAGCACCTCGGGACAGAGAGGAGGGGGGTCCTGCACTCAGTGAGCCTGGACAGGGTTCTCAAGGAGCTGGGAGGAGGCATTAGGGAGGTCAGATCCCGCTGCCTATATTGCAGCCACCACAGCCCTTGGGAAGTGAAACTTTTTCAAGGCCAACTTTCTTACTTGTTATTTGAGGTTGGCTTTTAGTGGCTCCCATGCTCGGAGAGGCAGATAGAGGCCTGGGGGCCCCGGGTGAAAGCCTGAAACACACTGAAACTTGCCTAGGGGATGTGGGAGAGAGGGGGACGTGGGATCCCAGGTGACCCCACTGTGGGGATTCCCAGTTTGAGGGAAGGGCCGTGAACTCACAGAGCCCTTCTCCTTTAACACGATCCCCGGGGGAGGGGGTGGGGCAGGGACTCTGGCCTGAGTCAGCCTGGGTTTTAGTGGCAGCACCACCAGGAAAGATCTGTGTGACCTTCACAAGTCACTTCCCTCTCAAGCGCTCAGTTTCCTCATCCATCAAATGTCAAGTCGGCTGATCTTTAAGACCCTCTTCTCCCCCGACATCACCAGATTAGCCATTTACCCCAAACCCCTGCTCTTGGCCCCACCCAGAGCCTGCTGGCTGGACGCATCTACAGGAACTGTTCCTGAGATGACGGCAGTGATTCAGCCCAGATCCACCTTGATCTCAGGCTGGGCCTCTCCTCAGCTAGACCTGCCACCTCACAACCTGCTCCACTGCTGAGGACCCCAGTGGACACATCGACCCTTCCCAGGATCGGAGCATCCTTGCCAAGACCTTGTCTATCAGCACCACTGTCCAGACACCCTTGGAGGGTACCAAGAGCAGGCGTGATGGAAGAGATGGAACAGCATGAGGTCTGGGCACCCCCAGACCAGCTCAGGCCCCATCATAGAGCATCACTGCAGCTCAGACTTCTCCTCCGGACTTGCATCAAGGGTTATTATCCCTTCTGGGGAACTGGTGTATAATATTCATCTTCCTGGCCAGACTGGACCCTCCATGAAGGCAGAGACCCAGTCCACTGGCATATCCCCAAGACTTGAAACTGTGACTTGCATATAGGAGGTGCCCAATAATAATTAAGTGAATGAATGAATGCTCTTGAGGCATTTTTAATCTAGTGGGGAAGATTAGGCACTTATAAATACTATGATAAAAAGCCTTTCATGTCAGTCAAGTATACCAGCTAACATATACTGGGGATTAACTCTGTGCCAGGCTAAAGTTGCAGATTTAGCAAACAAGAATATAGGATGCCCAGTTACATTTGAATTTCAGATAAACAATGAATAACTTTTTAGCGTAAGCATGTCCCATGCCATACGAGTGTCCTGTATTTTATCTGGAAGCCCTATGCCAAGCCATGTTCTCTAATCCTCACACCAACTATGATGGGGTATTGTTATTGTACCCCTTTACAGATGAGGAAACTGAGGCACAGAAGGGATAAGTAACCTGCCCAAGGTCACACAACTGAACAGTGACTAAACAAAGACTAGGTCCTCAGTAGTTGAAGCCCCAAGTTGACCTGCTTAATCACCGAGATCCCTTTTCTCCAACGAGTGCCCGTGACTGGTGGGCACTGGGCTGGGCTCTGGGACCTAACAGGGAAAGGTCATTTGCCAAGAAAGACAATAGCTTTGACTAGGATGCACAAGAAAAGCTTCCCAGAGGCGGGACAGAAGAGGGGATAGTACAGAGAGGGTGGGCAGAGCTGGTGGGCAGCAGCCTCAGGGAGAGAGAAGAACTCAGGCTGAGATCCATTCCCAGCCCACCAGCCCATTCCCAGCTGTGACCTGACTCTGCTCTGTAAAATGGGTACAACACAGATCCAGTCACTTATCTAAAGTCCTGGGGGCCAGATATATTCTGGAATTCAGAATTGTTCAGATTTAGAAAGGAAATTTGGTCTGTGACTTGTATGCATATAGGACCCCCAGGAGGCCTGGGACAGCATTTTGTAATCAAACGTATACATGTCTGCAGCTAACATGTGAGTATTCACCTTAGGAGGGATAAATAAAGACTCTAACTTAGTCCCCTGTTAGTTCCAGTCAGATTTTGCCATCCTGGAAGTTTGGTTTTCGGGCACTTGTGGATTCTGGAACTGGAGTGGGGCAGCATGGATCCGTTCTCTCCTAAGGCCTGCGGGTCCCCGCACAGACAGGGCGCCTCGTCCCTAGGATTCCTGGCCTGCTGGGGACGAGGGAGGAGACCAGGCGTCTTCGGAGTTTCCAAATAGGAAAGCCAGCGGCTGAGACGAGCCCCGGGACGTGGCGGGGCAAGCCGCAGCCTTACCCTGCGAACGGGCGGGCGTTCCTAGGCTGCCTGGGCCGTGAGTCACCCGGGCGGCAGCAGGCGGCGCGCAGGAATGCGACCGGGGCAATGGGCTGACGGGGGTGGGCGGCGGGCAGGCGAGGGCACAGTCGGAGCCGCGGCGCGTGACTCAGCACGACCCCCTGCGCGGCCCCTGCCCGGCCCGGTCCTCCTTCTGCCCTGCGCCGGGGGAGGGGACCCGTCTGCTCTGCGCCCTGGGGCAAAGGACTGCGCAGGGGCCTGCAAAGGGGACGTGGGAAGAAATAGCACAACTTCCATTTCTATTTGTGCTGTGTTTCATCCTTTTACATTTTAATCTATTGTTTCAAATAGGTAGTATATTCATATACCTTACATATGTACAGATACAAGGATCTCGAAGGGATATATGTATGCCCGTGTTCACAGCAGGGTTCACCTTAGCCAACAGGTGGAAGCAACCCAGGCGCCCATGGAGGGACGGATGGAGAACCAAAGTGTGGCACATGCCTACCATGGAATATTATTCAGCCTTCAAGGGGAGGCAGCTCTGAGGCATGCTACAAGGATGACCCTTGACGACATAGTGCTAGTCACAAAAAGACAGGAACTGTGTGAGTCCACTGAGATGAGGTCCCCAGAGTAGCCTATTCATAGAGACAGAAAGTAGAATAGTGGTCACCAGGGGCTGAGGGCAAGGGGAATGCGGAGTCATTGTTTAATGGGTACAGTTTCACTTTTGCAAGATGGAAAGAGCTCTGGAGGTGGGCGGTAGTGATGGTTGCACAACGACGTATCTAACATCACTGAACTGTCCATTTAAAAATGGCTAAGATGGTAAATTTTATGCTATGTGTATTTTACCACAATTTTAAAAAAAAGTAAAGGCACAAAAGTCATTCTCCCACTACTGTCTTCTGAGCCATCCAATTCCTTGACCCAAAACACCTAGTGTCACCAGTTATAGTGTATTGTTCCAGAGTCTATGCATAGACAAGCAAATCCATGTGGACCCGTGTAAACATAAATGTATCAATATAAATCTATGTAAAATTTCATATATGCACACCTTTTCCTCTTTAAAAACATGCACATGGTAGACTTCTCTGCACTTTCTCCGTTTAACAATACTTTCTGGAGACCTTTCTAAACAAATGCTTAACAAGCTTCCTCATTTGTCTTTTTTAAAAATAGTGTTAGCGAGATATAACTGCATAAAATTCAGCCATTGTAAATGTACTGTTCAACCATTTTTAGTAAATTTACAGCGTTGTACAATTATTACCATAATCTAGTTTTAGATTTCCATTATCCCCCAAAGTTCCTTTGGGTCCAATTACAGTCACCCTCACTCCTACCGCAGCCGCAACTGACCACGGATCTGTTTTCTGTCTTTATGGATTTATGAATTCTGCCTTTTCTGGAAATGTCATAAAAATGGGATCATACGATATGTGATCTCTTGTGTCTAGGTTAAAAAAAAGTAAAGGCACAAAAGTCATTCTCCCACTACTGTCTTCTGAGCCATCCAATTCCTTGACCCAAAACACCTAGTGTCACCAGTTATAGTGTATTGTTCCAGAGTCTATGCATAGACAAGCAAATCCATGTGGACCCGTGTAAACATAAATGTATCAATATAAATCTATGTAAAATTTCATATATGCACACCTTTTCCTCTTTAAAAACATGCACATGGTAGACTTCTCTGCACTTTCTCCGTTTAACAATACTTTCTGGAGACCTTTCTAAACAAATGCTTAACAAGCTTCCTCATTTGTCTTTTTTAAAAATAGTGTTAGCGAGATATAACTGCATAAAATTCAGCCATTGTAAATGTACTGTTCAACCATTTTTAGTAAATTTACAGCGTTGTACAATTATTACCATAATCTAGTTTTAGATTTCCATTATCCCCCAAAGTTCCTTTGGGTCCAATTACAGTCCCCCTCCCCCCTACCGCAGCCGCAGCTGACCACGGATCTGTTTTCTGTCTTTATGGATTTATGAAGTCTGCCTTTTCTGGAAATGTCATAAAAATGGGATCATACGATATGTGATCTCTTGTGTCTAGGTTCTTTGGTTACTGAGTAGTACTCCATTGTATGGATATTTCACATCTGTTTATCTGTTCACCTTTGGTTACTGAGTAGTACTCCATTGTATGGATATTTCACATCTGTTTATCTGTTCACCTTTGGTTACTGAGTAGTACTCCATTGTATGGATATTTCACATCTGTTTATCTGTTCACCTTTGGTTACTGAGTAGTACTCCATTGTATGGATATTTCACATCTGTTTATCTGTTCACCAGTTGATGAACATATGGATGTTTCTAGGTTTTTAAAGTTATGAATGATGCTGCTATGAACACTCATGTACCAGTCTTTGTGTGGGTGTGTGTTTTATTTCTTTTGGGTACACACCTAGGAGTAGCATTACTGGGTTGTGTGATAAGTTTATGTTTAGCTTTGTGAGAAACTGCAAGGCTGTTTTCCAAAGTGGCTGCACCATGTTACATTCCCACCAGTTATGAATGAGGGTCTGACTTCTTCATTCTGGACCACGCTTGTTATTGTCTTTTTGATTCTAGCCATGTTCATGGGTACGAAGTGGTATCTCATTATGGTTTTGATCTGCATTTCCCTAATAACAAATGAAACTGAGCATTTCATACATTTATTGAGATACATCCTCAAATTATTTTGCTGAGAGGGGATCATTTAAGCTTGGTGACCTCTGGCGTGAGTCTCCCTCCCACTCCCACCCCTCCCCGCCATCCCTGCCCCAATCATCAGACCTATTCCAGCCACCCAGAACTTTGTAGAGACATTAAGAGGCTGCTTCTCTGGTAGCTGCTGCCCCCCCCAAGAATCTGACCAGGATCCCCTAACTGATGGAGAAACTGAGGCTCAGAGGGGGTCCACCCAGGGCATTATCGGCACAGTCTGACTTTCTGGGGCTTTCTGGCATGACCCAGAGACCACCCCACCCTTAATTTGGGGAGCTCTAAGACAGATGACATGATGAGTATCCATGGTGGGGTGCCCTGGGTCCAGCAGGGTGAGGTGAGCTCAAAGACCAGGAGCATGGTTTGGGACTGGTGCTGCCTGGGACCACCACGCTCTATCGTGACATCCCTTCACCGGCATCTTCCCAGCCTGGCCAGAGCAATCCAAGGGAAAAGACTGCTGGCTCATTGCTTCCTTCCCTGGTCGGTTCTTTCATCTCCTTCATCATCATCTTCGTCATCATCAGTGTCTCCATTTATTGCACACACCCTGTGCCTGTATATCACAAACAGGATCCTCTGACCTGGAGCTTACTAGTTCCCTTTTGCAGAGAGGAAACTAAGGCTCAGGGACAGAGGTAGAATTCAAACACACGTGTGGCTTACTCAGAGTCCACACCTTTGATCGGCACATGAGCCCACCCTTTAGGGGCTGAGAAACAGTGAAGAAGTTTAGGGGGTGAGGCTTGAGGGTGTCAACCCACTTGCCCTGAGCCAGTGCAGCTGCAGAGCAAGCACTAGTCAGGGCAGGGCAAGGGTCAGGGCAGGAACAGACGCTGGAGGGCCTGAGGGTCCCACAGCGTGGACACTGCTGTCCATCCCCCAGCCCAGGCTCAGCTGTCAGAGAGGAGGTTATGCCCAGAGGATCCTGGGTGTCAGAGGTAACCAAGCTTTCTGTACTTTGTCAGCGGAAAGCTAAACTCTGTAATCACATCTGTGTGTTCACTTTCCTCTGTTTCTGAGTAAGCATTTCTATTGGAAAACTCCAGCCTCGTCTGAAATGAACCGAAGGAAAAGGGACCTGTGGGCACCCAGGGCAGGCCAGGGAGATGGGGGGGAAGAGCAGTGGGTCAGGGCCCCTGTGACAGGTAGTATCAGCCCCCAGGAGCTCAAATCTGATGACACATCCGTGGCTCTGCACCATCCCCGAATGCCTCCCAAATTCAATCCGTGCCCCTTAGCCTGGCATTCAAGGCCTTTCCTTCATCCAGCTTCAGCCTGTGCTCCTCTAACACCCAGGTTTTTGCTCACATTGTTCCCTCTGCCCAGCATGCCCTTTCCTCCCCATCTCCCAAATCCAGCACTCAAACTGTGGTCTTCCTTCAAAGCCCAGCGCAGATACCTCCTCCCCCATGAAGCTTTCCTTGATCTCCTAGCTGGAAATGATCTCTCCCTCCTCTGAATTCCCACAGCCCTTGGTTCATAACTTCCATCCTCAACAGTAGGCCCTGGTTGTTACCTTACCATCATCTGTCCTTCTTCTGATCGTAACAGCCCTGTTTTCCTTGGGAAGCCATCTGTCCCCCACCTTCAGGCATGTGGTCCAGAAGAAGCTGACTCCACCCCAGAATCCAGAGAGGGGCATGTGACCCAGGCCTCGCAGTCAGAGTATCACGTCTTTCCTCCCACTCCCCCCACCCCCTCTTGCTACAATGATTAGTTCAGGGATGAGCCTGTGACTCAGTCAGAGACCTAATTAAATCAGGACTTTTCTGATGCAATCGGGAGATGGGCCCATTCTTTCAACTGGGACTGATATGTACCCGATATAAGCCTGGAGCATGAGCCTCTCCAAGAATGAAGCCAAAGCAGAGAAAATCAGGGCCAAGAGATGACAAAAGACAGATTTCATGCAACATATTACAAGGACTTGGATCTAGCCATGCCTGAAGTGAAGTCTTTTTAGACATGGGGACAGAATATTCCCTTTCTGAGATAGGTTTGATGCTGGATAACTCAATGCATGGATTTAGGGTACCAGCTACCCAACAGGGGGGGGGAAAAAAAGGAAAAGTTTCAGCTTTGGTAAACTTATTTAGGATTTTGCAATCAGAAAATATAAACAGGAAATCTTAATTTTGGCACACACATACACATTCACTTTTTAAAAGATAACATTTG
>NW_007728021.1:282872-284861 GCF_000696425.1 Galeopterus variegatus | reverse complement strand
GGGCCTTGGTGTTATCAGCACCGCACTCTCCCGAGTGAGCCACGGGCCGGCCCTCATAATTATTTTCTGAAGTGAGAGGCACACAGTATTTTCTCTCTGTAGGTCTTACTCTGGCTCTGTATTCCTGTCACTTTCAAGTGAAAAATCCCTGAATGATATCCTCCTTTGTGCTCTGATTTGCTGTAGCTAATGGCTTACTTGAGCCTGCAGGGTGGAAGCTCCTAGAAGGCAGGTGTCATGAAATCTTGCCTTTGCGCTCCCACCGCACCAAGTAGAGGGCCAGACACAGGCAGATGCTCGGTGAGGGTTTGCAGAACTGTCTGGACAAGAGTGAACACTCTTGCTGTCCTGGTCCTTCCCACCCCAGCCAGGAGCCAGTGCAGGGTTCTGAGACCTTCCACCTTCTTCCAGGCCTGACCTGGCAATGGACAGCCCTGGCCAGAGCTTCCTGCCTGTCTCACAGGGCTAGTGGCTCCCCAGTCAGCAGGGGCCAGAAAGTGGTGATTTCCCGGATTGCAACTCTGAGAGCTGTGTCTCCAGGGATACTTCTGAAAGACAATGTGAGGCGTGGAGAGACTTCCAGGAACTTGGGCCAGCATCTGGGAGGGGCCGGTGGCATCTGGGCCTTGGCTTCTGGAAGCTGTCTGCTGGGGGTGCAGAAAGAGGGGCTGTGCCAAAGGGGAACAGCTTTGGAAAGCAGCGACAGGGAGAGACTTGATGCAGGACAAAGAAACTGGAACAGGAGACCAGGCCTGGTGGTTCTTGCTGCCCAGGAGCTGGGGAAGACCCTCACAATTCTCCTGTCCGCTTCTGGCAGCTTGTGTTTAGGACAGTCCCTCAGTCCCATCCTAATTCTGGAGCCCCATACAGTTTACAAATTGAAATGTCTGAGGGACACCACGTTGTCAGTAACCAACTGGGTGGAACGCTGCTGCTGTATTTGGTGTCCTGTTCTGGAGCATTAGTCAGGAGAGGCTATGGTATGCTGCAGTGACAAATCTACCTCCAAATCTCAGTAGCTTCTTAACACAAGTGTGCATTTCTTGTTCTCACAAAGCTGCTGCAGCTTGGGCAGCTCTCCAGGTCAGCTGTCCCTTGTATGATGACAGAGTGATCCAGGCTCCTTCCTTCCAGTAACTCCACCATTGCAAGCCATGACCTCTGTGGTTGACACCATAGGAAAAGAGAGAACAGGAGGGCTGGACACCAGCACTTGAATGCTTTGGTCCAGGAATGACAAAGGTTACCTCTGTTCATAGCCCATTGGTCAGAGTTTGTCACATGACCCCTGCCTGACTGCAAGGAGGGCTGGGAAGAGTGCAGGGAACATGGGTGGGCAGTGAGCTCCGAGTGCCTCCATCACGCTGGCTGTCCCAGGGGAAGAGGACGCAGAGGCACGGGGGAAGCAGCAGGCTGTGAGGTGGGCTACCCAGGTTCAAACCCAGGCTCCTCTATTCATTAGTGAGGTGACCTTGAAAACATTACTGAATTTCTCTGAGCCTTGCTTTCCTCCTATGCAAAATGGGGATAAAATAAGACTTCCTACCTCATTAGGTTATTGCAAAGATAAATCAGATGTGTATAAATGTGTATAAAAAGTGCTTAGTTATGTCCAGTACATGGTAAGCACTTAATAAATGCACACTGATCACTCTCAGTTTGTTTAGAAAAAGTCAAAGATGCTCAACATATGGTAAAAAATATAGCTGAGATATCAGCAAACTTCCCTTTCGAGAGCTGGCCCCACTCCTGCCCAGGGTCCCCTCGATCTCCTTCCCTCCCCTCTATAAGGACTTATAGGCACTCCAGTCACCTACTTGCCCGTGTGGGGGAATATCTGCCCCTGTCCCAGGGCACATGTATCTGAAATCTCAGTGTTGATTGTGGGCAGACACTCTAGGTCCTCAGCTGAGGGAATTTCAAACTTTAGTGAGCAGGAGAGCAAGGGGATATCTGTCCCCAAACATTGCTCTGCTCATGTTTATGGCA
>NW_007728021.1:280607-282286 GCF_000696425.1 Galeopterus variegatus | reverse complement strand
AGTGAGCAGGAGAGCAAGGGGATATCTGTCCCCAAACATTGCTCTGCTCATGTTTATGGCAAAAGGGTGCACTGAGAATGGGAGACTTCAGTGTGGATATTGAGATCCCTGAAAAGCTTCTTGGAGGAGGTCAGATTAGGGTAAGCCTCTAGAAGGAGGGGAACTTAGGGTGGCCGAGTGAGGTGGGGATGGCTGGAGAAGAGCCCAAGCAACTTCAGACATGGGGGAGAGAGCGAGAAACCCATCTTGGGGACAGAGTGGGAGACAACTCTTCACATCTAAACAGCCCTTTACAGTTTACAAAGCAAAGCCACAAGACCAGTAAAAACTCAGCAGAGCTCAGTGGCAGGGGCAGCAAAATCTTTGCTCTTCTTTCCAGTGTCAAGTTGTCACTGGGAGGCAGTTGCTGAGCCAGGACCACATTTCCCAGGCCCCTTTGGCCACATGTGAGCAGAAGTAACATGTGGCATCTCTGAGCCAAGGCTTTTGAGAACTGGTTACGTCTTTCGTGGGAATCTCTCTTCCCTCCTACTAGATGGGCGCAGAAGATGACAGTTAGACCAGGGGATGATTGAGCCTCAAAATAGAAAAAGCCTGGTCTCTAAATCACTGCACGGAGGAAAGCCACCTGCAAACCAGGAACACCCACTATGCTGGTACGTGAGTGAGAAATAAACACAATATATTTGGGACTTTACTTGTTATAGCAACCAGCGTAGTCTTAAAGCATGGGAAGAATACCTGTCTTTGAAGTGGCTCTGGGAGCACAGTGAGGGGGACAGAGGGGATAAAAGCCCCCCTTGGTACTGCCACTGCCTCCCCACCTAACAACAGGGAAGCTCTCTGCCTTCCTCCCCTCCCTGCCCACCTACACTTTTCCCAACGAGACAGGGACAGGACCAGGATGGGTGGGGTTTGGGTTTGTCCAGTTTTCTGCTTCTTGAGAATCTTTCCTCACAGCATGAGTTGGAAGTTTTGGCTCTTGTGAGAGATGTGGGCAGCTGGCTCTGTAATTGGGTGGGGTGACATGAAGAAATGGGGCTGGAGGAACCATTGCAGTGGCAGCCAGTGAGAGAGAGCTGAAAGCCAGCGCAGGAGGTCAGCTGTGATATTTTGAGTAGAGGAAAGCTCAGGCGTTCCAGCCTCTGTCACCTCCCTGCAGGCTGAGCCAGCTGAGAACTACAGGCCATGGTGGCTCTATTCATAGAATAGCTAAAATTAAAGACTGACAACATCAAATGTTGGCAAGGATGTGAAGCAACTAGAACTCACACATTGTTGGTAAGAATGTAAAATGGTGCAAAAGATCTGGTAGTTTCTTATAAAACTAAACTTACCTATAATCCAACAATTTCACTCCTAGGAATTTACCTAAGAGAAATGAAAGCATGTGTACACAGAAACACTCATAAAAGAATGTTCATAGCTGTTTTATCCATAATTATTAAAACTAGAAACATCTCTACTATCAACAGATGAATGAATCATTCTTGTATAATCATATAATGGAATATTACTTAGAAATAAAAAGGAATTAACTACCAATACATGTAGCAACATGAATGGATCTCCCATTATGGTGAGTGAAAGAAGCTAGACACAAAAGAGTACTTATAACATGACTTGATTTGTATGAAGTTCTAGAACAGGCAAAACTAATGTACGGTAAAAAAAAAAAA
>NW_007728021.1:277553-278593 GCF_000696425.1 Galeopterus variegatus | reverse complement strand
CACACTAGACCTTGTCCCCCTCCAGCATCCTGATTGCAGCCATCCCACCCTCGGACACCATCACCCTTCCCTCCAGCTCTGACTCATTCCCCTGCTGCAGACCATGCTCCAAGTGTGTGGAGAGCTCTAATCCGGTCACCCTGCCACAGCCCCTTCTCTTATTCCCTTCTTTTCTTCCCACAAAAATGCCCTACCTTCTTGCTTGCTTTAGATTTCTCTGCAGCATTTACCACATTCCTTTTTTTTTTTNGACAACACCAAGTCAAGGGTTAAGATCCCCTTACTGGTTATCTTTAAAAAAAAAAAAATTACGTGGAACTTGGTAATTTATAAAGAAAAATGAAATTTATTGCTTACAGTTTCTGAGGCCGAGAAGTCCAAAGTCCATCTGGTGGTGGTGACAGTGACCCAGGCATCTCACATTGCCAGATGGTGGAAGCAGAGAGAACAGAGAGAGAGAGATTTTTCTTTTAAAGCCCTCAGAACCACGCCCCTGACCACCATTTTTAATCCATTCACTACTGCACAGTCCTACAATCCAATCACCTCTTCAAGGCTCCACCTTTCAATGACCATAATAGGATTTCCCACCCTCTTAACCGTCACGGTGGGGGCTAAGTTTCCAACACATAAAACTTGGGGGACACAATTTAAGATTCAATGATTTTTGGGGGGACATAATTCAATCCACTACAGGGCCCTAATGGAAACCAAGCTAGCTCTGCTTGAGAGGAAGCTATTTTTTCTCTCCTGTCCCAAGCACCTCAGAACCAGGAGGTGGGAGTGGGCAGGTGTTTTCCTGCTCCCTGCTGCTCCTTCCAAGTCATTTATCTTTCTTCCTCCCTCAAAAACTCTAGTTCCTTTGGAGCTCACACCAACCAGCTAAACCATTCCATACCTCTCCACAGAGCCTCCGCTTACCTCCTGCCCACCTGCTTGTTCACCATGTACTTCAGCTCCAGACACAGTCTCCACCCCACCTGCGCACACTAGACCTTGTCCCCCTCCAGCATCCTGATTGCAGCCATCCCACCCTCGGA
>NW_007728021.1:275257-276456 GCF_000696425.1 Galeopterus variegatus | reverse complement strand
GGAGAGAGACACCTTCAGTTAGAAGATAGAAACCATCCCTCAAGAACGCCCTCACCTTTTCACCTCCCCGTCTGACCATGTTCTCCTTCTCCTAACTGGTGGAGGAGGGTCCTTGCTCCTCTCCAAGGCCATTTCCTCCACATGTACTGTAGAAGCCATCTCCTCTCGCCTCCTTTAGAACTGGTCGGACTCCTAAGATGTTCTGCCTCCTCTCTGAAGGATCACTTTTTCTCTGATCGGTTTCTCTCTCTGAATTAGATCATTTCACTCGCCTCTACTATCTCCCATCTTTTAAAATTCCTCTCTCGCCCACATGTGCTCAACAAACGACTGTACCATTTCTTTGCTCCTCTATCTCAGTTCCCATCCATTCTTCAACCCACTTCAGCAGCCATCTTGGCCCAGAAAGTGACCCTTAGGATGGGAAACCACATGCTAGAACAACAAAGATGTAAACAGCCTGCGTTCCCAGTGACCCCAGGACCTGGACTACCTACCTTCAGGCTTCTATTTTGTGTAAGAGAAATAAATTCTTTTTGTTTAAGCCATTGTTATTTTAGGTTTTTGTCTTCCATCAGCTGAATGAATCCTAAATGATAGGTCTGATCTGTCCTGCTAGGATGCATGCAACTTAAGGGCAGTGGCTGTCTTTATTTTCTTCAAAGTGCTTTGCAGAACACAGATTCTAGGTAAATCCTTGTTGGGGTGAATGAGATCTTGAAAATCAGCCAGAGGCATCAACANTTTTTTTTAAAAGATGACCAGTAAGGGGATCTTAACCCTTGACTTGGTGTTATCAGCACCATACTCTCCCAAGCGAGCGAACCGGCCATCCCTATATGGGATCCGAACCCGTGGCCTTGGTGTTATCAGCACCACACTCTCCCGAGTGAGCCACAGGCCGGCCCCCATTTACCACATCGTAACATCAATAAAACTTATGTATTTTCTTAGTTGACTCTCGCCATCCAGTAAAATGGGTGCTCCATGAAGACAGGTGGTTTTTGTCTGTTTTATTCACTGTTGTAACCTCAACACCTAGAGACTGTCATGGCATGCAGTAGGTGCTCAATAAATGCTGGCTGAAGGAAACAAAGAGAGAGAGAAGGGAAAGGAAGGAGGGAAGGAAAGAAAGGAGGGAGAGAGACACCTTCAGTTAGAAGATAGAAACCATCCCTCAAGAACGCCCTCACCTTTTC
>NW_007728021.1:272855-273822 GCF_000696425.1 Galeopterus variegatus | reverse complement strand
GGTCATGGGTAGGATGGGCAAGGCTGGGGAAAACACACTGAGGAAGTGAGAGGAAGCGAGAGGCTGTAGGGAATGATTCACATTTGCTTTGGTTCTGTTTGTGTGTAGGTTGATGAACTTTATTGATTGGGGGGTGCCACTGGAGCTTTTATTGAGATATAATTTTAATAGCTTTATTGAGATATAATTCACAGACCATTCCATTCACCCATTTAAAGTGTACAATTCAATGGCTTTTAGTATATTCACAGAGTTGTGCAACCATCATTACAATCTAAGTTTAGAACATTTTCATCACTTCAAAAAGAAGCCCCATACACTTTAGTTTTTACCCCATACCCCCCACTGCCACCCCAGCCCTAGGCAACCACTAATCTACTTTCCGTCTCTATAGATTTACCTATTCTGGACATTTCATATAAATGGAATCATACGGTATGTGGTCTTTTGTGTCTGGCTTCTTTCATTTAGCATCATGTTTTCGAGGTTCATCCAGCTAGTAGCATGTATCGGAACTTCATTCCTTTTTATTGCTGAATAATATTCCATCGTAGGGATACCCCACATTTTACTTATCCACTCGACAGTTTATGGACATTTAGGCTGTTACCACTTTTTCTGGCTATTATGAGTAATGCTGCTATGAACATTCACGTACAAGACTTTTTATGTATGTATGTTTTTAATTGTCTTGGGTGCATACCTTGGTGTGGAATTGATGGATCATGTGGTAATTCTGTGTTTAACCTTTTGGGGAACTGACAGACTGTTTCCCAAAGCAGCTGCACCATTTTATATTCTCATAATCAGTTTATTTCTCCACATCCCCACCAGCAGTGGTTATTGTCTGTTTTGGCTTTTTTATTTTAGCCATTCTAGTAGATGGGAGGTGGCATCTCATTATGGTTTTGATTTGCATTTCCCTAATGGCTAATGATGTTGAGCATCTTTTTATGTGCTTATTGGC
>NW_007728021.1:269362-271944 GCF_000696425.1 Galeopterus variegatus | reverse complement strand
TTTTTTTTTTTTTTTTTTTTTTTTTTTTTTTGGTGGGGGGGAACCGGTAAGGGGATTGCAACCCTTGGCGTGGTGTCTCCCGCACCGCGCTCAGCCAGTGAGCACACCAGCCATCCCTATGTAGGATCCGAACCCGCGACCTTGGCGCTCCCAGCGCCACACTCACCCAAGTGAGCCACAGGGTCGGCCCCTGCCTTTAACTTTCTTGATGGTGTCCATTGAAGCACAAAAGCTTTTAATTTTGATGAAGTCCAACTTATCTATTTTTTCTTTTGTTGATTGTGCTTTTGGTGTCATATCTAAAATGATTGCCTAATCCAAGGTCATGAAGATTTACCTCTAGGTTTTCTTCTAAGAGTTTTATACTTTTAGCTCTTACATTTAGGCCTTTGATCCATTCTTAATTAATTTTTGTACATAGTGTGAGGTAGGGATCCAACTTCATTCTTTTATGTGTGGATATCCAGTTGTCCCAGCATCATTGTTGAAATTCTTTCCCCATTGAATTGTTTTGGCATCCATGCCAAAAAGCAATTGATTATAAATGTGAGGGTATTTCTGGACAACCAATTCTACTCCGTTGATTGGTATGTCTATCCTTATGCCAGTACCACACTGTCTAGATTACAGAGCCTCGTAGTAAGTTCTGAAATCAAGAGTCTGAGTCTTTCAACTTTTTATCCTCTTTTGAGATTGTTTTGGCTATTCTGGATCCCTTGAATTTCCATATGAATTTTAGAATCAGCTTATTGATTTCTGGAAATAAGCTAGCTGAGATATTGATAGGAACTACATTGAATTTATAGATAACTTTGGGAAGTATTGTTGTCTTAACAATATTAAGTCTCCCAATCCACAAATATGGGATGTCTTTCCATTTATTTAGATCTTTAACTTATTTCAACAATGTTTTGTAGTTTTCAAGAATATAATGTTTGCATTTTTTTGTTGTTGTTAAGTTTATTCCTAAGTATTTTATTTTTAATGTTATTGTAAGTGGAATTATTTTCTTAATTTTATTTTCAGATCATTCATTGCAAGTATATAGAAGTACAATTGATTTTTGTATCCTGCAATCTTGTTAAACTTGCTTATTAGTTCGAATAATTTTTAATGGATTCCTTAGCATTTTCTCATAAACATTCTCATAAAATAATAAGTCATCTGATAATATAGATAGTTTTACTTCTTCCTTTCCAATAGGGGTGCCTTTTATTTCATTTTCTTCCCTAATTGCTGTGGCTAGAACCTCCAGTACAACGTTGAACCAAAGTGGCAAGAGTGGGCATCCTTGTTTTGTTCCTGATCTTAGGGGGAAAGCATTCAGTCTTTCACCATTAAATATGATGTTAGCCATTTATCAAACTGATGAAAGAAACTATTCTTTGTTGAATGTTTTTATCATGAAAGAGTGCTGGATTTTGTCAAATGCTTTTTCTGTATGTATTGAGATGATCGTATGGCATTTGTCTTTTATTCTGTTGATGTTGTGTATTACATTAATTAATTTTGGGGGTTTAAACCAACCTTGCCTTCCTGGAATAAATCTCACTTGGTCATGGTGTATATAATCCTTTTGATATGGATTTGCTGGATTTGGTTGCTGGTATTTTGTTGAGGATTTTGCATCTATATTCATAGTATATGTATTGGTCTGTGGTTTTCTCTTCTTGTGACATCTTTGCCTGGTTTGGGTATCAGGGTAACGCTGATCTCATAGAATGAGTTGGGAAGTGTCTAGGTTTCTTTTTGACTAACCTTTTGGTCAAACTCATCTCTTGATCTTTATAACACTCTGAGAAAAAGCCAAGTCCTGGAAAGGTTTATCTGGGGTCTCAACTAGAACGTGCCTCATAATCAGCTGGGCACTGTTCAAAGCAGATTCCTGGTTCCTGGGCTCCAGACACGCTGACTCAGAAAGTTTGCAGCAGGTCTGGGGACTATTTCTAACAAACACCCATAAGAGATTCTGAGAATAAGGCCCTCTCATTTCTCTTTAAGAAACATTGATAGACTTGTCCAAGCTGGTCCAGCCAAGTAGCCAAAGAGCAGTGGTTAGAAAAGTAATGTTTCTTTACACAGGCATTTAGGAGCCTTTAGTGTGTTTATGTACGTTGTGATATCTAAGGTGGAAGCTAGAGTATGCGCTATTTCCCAAACATATTTGCCCGCAAAATCTTTTATTTTTGGAGGAACACCTCACAGGATTGAAGTTCCACACTTTGGGAAATGCCACCCCAGAATGATCCAAATGTCCTTCCGGACTCCCATGGGGCTCTTCTCTAAGCACTCACCCCTCTGGCTTGCAGCTGCTTTTGTATGTGTCGCCATCAGTTGGAGGTCTCAGGGCCTCAATTTGGGTTAAATGAGTTAGGCATTCTCTTTGAAAGCAGAATTTCAGGAGGTGCCAAAAACTCAGTAATCAAAACAGATGGTTACTTGGAGGCTGGGCCAACCAGATAGCCCACTGGGCAGCCAGCGGGATCAGGGCGGGCACAACACTGTAATGATCACCATGAGCCAGGGTTTGTCCAGATGGGGCAGCAGGGGAGTCGGGCCAGGCCTATTGTCTGTCTCCCCCA
>NW_007728021.1:267976-268783 GCF_000696425.1 Galeopterus variegatus | reverse complement strand
TGCTGGAACCTGGGATTGTTCAGCTCCCCTTGGAGAACAGGAATGATGCCAAGTTCACTTACCTCCCAATCCCTAATCAAGCATCTAGCCTGGTGCTGGGCACAAAGAGACTCAGCCAGTGCGTCGTTGGAGGTGGCTGGGTAGATTTTATCTGGACAACCTCCCCAGGGTGTCTGAGCAGTCTTCGTGCCAGTGCCTTGCTTTGGATGTGCTTCTAATTCTGAACTGGGGAGAGGGGGGCTGGGTGCCAAAGAGTTTCTGGAAAAAGTTTGTTCTTTCCCAAATACTCTTTCCGTCTGTGTCCAAAGCTTGACCTCAAGTGTGCAAGTCCTAACATTCAAAAAAGTTGGGTTTGAGCCTGATTGGGCTGGTGCTAGATGTTTTTGATTTGTGGAATCATCGTGGCCTGATTGTGCTCCACAGCTGGAAAGCCCTCAGCCATGACTGGAAAAAATCTGAAAGCCAAGAGCAGTTGCCCAGGGACAGCTTCCTGGGCCCACCCTTCAGGCTGGTTCCAGGGCATTCCTCTACCAAGAACCCTGCTTGCTCCTGTATCTCATTGAAAGTGCTTTATAGGTCTCCTGTCTCTTCCCTGGAATTTCCATTTCTTCTTTCTTCCAAGAACTATAAAACCTCATCAATTAATTGGTAACCACAGGAATAAGAACAGGTTCCCTTTAAATAACTTGTGTAAGAAAGTTATTACAAGAGCCAACCCATGGCTCACTTGGGAGAGCGTGGTGCTGACAACAGCAAATCAAGAGTTAAGACCCCCTTACTGGTCATCTTTTGAAAAAAAAAAAAAAA
>NW_007728021.1:265622-267021 GCF_000696425.1 Galeopterus variegatus | reverse complement strand
AAAAAAAAAAAAAAAGTTGTTATGGTGGCTCCACGTTGACCTGCTCTACAGAGGAAATGTTTTTACTCTCTTCGACAGCATCTAACTGCAGACAAGCCTCTAGCTGACTACAGAAGATTCTCTTTTATGTGATGAAAAGCTGGTCCCCCATGACCTCTACCTGTCAACACCTCATAAATAAACTTTGAGTTGCTTTATAATCTCAAAAGTACAGTGATATCTTCTGGGAATTAAGCTTTATAACAACTCAACTGTGTTAAACAAATAAGCTTCAGAAAGCACAGCAAGCTAGACCCCGGGGAAGCTGCACAGACGTACAGGCATTAGGAGTGCTGGAAGGCTGGGTCTTAGGATTGCGTCCTTAGTTCTAGGATGCTGGCTCTCAAAGGAATGTCATTTCATGGAGGGGATGCTGAGACCCAGGGTGAGAGAAAGGGGTGGTTTGTCCACATTTACACAGTGGCAGAGTTGAAGTTAGGACATGGGTCTCTAGATAGCAGATCCTATCTGCCTGTCCCTTCCTGCTCCCAGGGCCCAGCCCTCTGCTCAAATCCCCATCCTGCTAGGAAGACAAGAAGGAAGCTGACAGCTGCTGGATGGAGCATGTGCAGCATGAGATTCAGCCACTTTCCCTCCTCAGTCAGCCTCTGCCTTTTACATCATTTGTCCTTACTGTGCCGTGGAAGTCCTGTGCCATGTCAAATGAACTTCAGACAGGAAGGGAGAAACAGGGGAGGAGGTAGAAGCCCTCTGAAGTCATAGCTGGAGAAAGGCAGAATTTCCCACCCTTGGTTGCATGTTAGAATCACCTGGGGTCATTTTAAATGTTCCGATGTCCAGGCCACACCCCTGACTTATTACATCAGAATCTTCCAGGGTGGCACCCTGGCACCGGGATTTCTTAAAGCTCCCCAGTGATTCCAACATGCAGCCAGGCTCAGGAACCATGGAGTAAAACCATCCTAAGTCAGATGAAGCCAACGTAGGAGTGGAACAGTGGTGGTTGTGGTGATGAGTGTCCACCATTTACGTAGACAAAGGTGTGTGAGCTTGGGCAAGTCACTTCATCTTTTGGGGGCCTCTATTTCTTCATCTGTGAAGATAATTTATAAGGGCTGAATGAAACAATGATTGTATGGCCTTGGCACAGTGCCTGGCACGTAGAAAACTCCCAGTAATTTTTAGCTATCATTCTATCATTTTAGAGTTTACAACAATATCTTCTATATAATATCTCATAATTACACCATACTTCCTCAATTCTAGGCATGCATATTTTTTGCATTTTAACATCTTTGAAAGTGAGATGCATCTTGTCACTGATGGTGTCTTACATTCAGTGACATTTAGTAATATAATATTCACCAATAGTGCCAGCACTGTTCTTTTTTTTTTTTTT
>NW_007728021.1:262826-264915 GCF_000696425.1 Galeopterus variegatus | reverse complement strand
CCCGTGGCCTTGGTGTTATCAGCACCGCACTCTACCGAGTGAGCCACAGGCCGGCCCAATGCCAGCACTGTTCTAAGGGATTTATGTTTATTACCTCATTTACCTCTCACAATATCCCTATGAAAGGAGGATTATTATATCCATCCCCATTTAACAGATTGGTAAAATGAGGCCCAGTCTTTAAGTGCCTTGTCCAAGTTCCCATAGTCAGAACAGGGATTTGAACCTGGGGTCCAGTTCTGGAGTCTATGCCCCTCACCCCTCTGCTACATAGCATCTCATGGAAACTGAGGGCCAGATGAACGGAGCAGAGTCACCCAGCCAGGATCCATGACATCAAAACCACCATGCTTGTTCCCTGCCCTGCTTCTGACTAGAGGCCGAGTCCTAGTGGCAGCCAGGGGAGAGATATACACGTGGCTGCCAGTGCATCTGCAGGAGCAGGGCCTGGCCTGCCCTCCCTGATCTGCCTGGCTGGTGCCCACTGTCCTCCTCTCCCCTCTTCCTGAGCCAGTCTCATTCCCTCCTTCACCGACCTCCGCAGGCAACCACTGAGGTGTATTTTCTGGCCCATTTGACATGATGTTGGCCAGTGTCCATGGCATAGATCAATCCTCCCTGCTATATGGAGGCACGTGGGCCTCTGGCCTCCTTTCTGCTCTGCCCACCTTGCATCGGCCTGCACAGTGGGTCCTGGGCTCCCACCCTCACCCACCCCAACCGCAGAGGAACCCTCACCTTAGCAGCTCCCATCGGGTGTTCTGCTGCATGCTTCGTGTGTGTCGCCTCATTTCCCCACAGCTGCCCAGTGAGCCAGATGGAATTATCATTTCCAAGCTGCCCAATGAGCCAGTGGAATTCTCATCCCCACTTTGAGTGGCTTGCTGAGATAAAATACGAGCCCAGTCTGTGTGACTTCTAAGTCTGTCTTCTGGTAAATATGTGTTGATTCTGTTATTATGTGGATTAACAGTGTATGGTTAAATACATTAATGGAGTCAACGCATGCTTACTGGGTGCCTCTTGTGAGCTGGGGGCTGAGCTGGGCACTGGGCACAGAGTGGTGAGCAGGACAGGATCCAGCTCGGCCTTCAGGGAACTTACAGTGCAGTGGAGCAGAGAGACTCTACTCAAAGACTTGCATGCATAAACGGGTCATCTGCAGATGCTGATGGCTGGAAAGGCAGCCAATAGCAGGCTGGAACAGGAAGTAGCCATGGAGCCTGCTTCAGCAAAAGCAGCAGGAAGTGAGGAATTGAGACTGGAGAAGGAGCCAGCCTGGTCCCAGCGGTCAGGGGACAGGACCATGCTGGGCTGCCCAGCCACCCAGCCCCCAATGGGAGAGCTGTAGGATGCCCCTAAGGGTTTCAGGCAGAGCAGTGACAGGATCATATCTGAGCCATTAAGAGATCATCCCCTAGCAGTGGATTCACTCTTGGTCTCAGCACCTACCAGCTGGGTGACCTGTCCTCCCCACCCCCATCCCCGTCTTCCTCTGGCAGAGGAGAGGTTGACCCACAGAGTCCATGGTTGGTGGGGCAGAGGACCACATTTGTCATCCAGCTCCAGCTCAGATTCTTAGGAAATAATGAAATAACGAGAGACCAATGCGGCCTCACTCAGTCAGAGAAGCTGGAAGGTTTTAATCAGAAACATCACAGAAGTTAAAACCATAACCCAAACCATCAGTGCCAGATGGAAACTCGGTCTCTCCTTCAAGTTCTTTAAAAAGGACTCTCCACACACTACACAGTACAGTCATCAGTATTCATGTTAAACTATATTCATGGGCTGTGAATTCTTCTTCATCCTAAGCCTAAATCTTCTTCACCAAAATCTAACATAAACACCAGCTTTTCACTGTATTTCTATTTGGGAAATTATGTGTGTTTGAAGATAGTAAATTTAAATTGTTTTCCAATGAAAACTTAAAAATTAAAGATGACCCTAGGGCTCTAGCATAAGACAACAGGGTTCTCTTAAGCCACTTCCTGCCTGGGTTTTGCACCCATTAGGTGCCTAACCTAGGTTGCCAGTAAAGAGACAGCTAGTAAAGGGGGCGGGGCACAGGAAGCGGTGGCAGGGGGGG
>NW_007728021.1:260109-261532 GCF_000696425.1 Galeopterus variegatus | reverse complement strand
TCATAAGAGCATCAGGAGGCAGGCAGGTATTCTCATTGCACATTCTACGGAAGAGGAAACTGAAGCTCGGTGAGGTTCTGTTGCTAGGCTGAGCCAGCGTTCCCCTGTAACATTGGGGTGCTAATCTCTGTGCTGCATGGCCATGTGGGGGTAACACAGCTTCTGGGGGCAGGAAAGCACTAGGAGCTCCCCTCCCCACCCCCGGCCAACTGCTCCCTTAGATACAGGAGGCACAGTGCCTAGGACCCGCAATACTTTTAGGGGCACATGAAATTGTTTTAATTTCATTTTATTTTAAAATCAGAAGAAAAATAGAACAAAATAATAATGAATATGTAATCATAAATCTAGCTTGGATTATATTCATCTTTATACCAACACAGTCATATAATATAATTTTCAATATTTTTTTATGGAGGAAGGGACCCATGAGGGAAAAGTCAGATGTGGCCCTGATGTCCCATGGTCTGTCCCCACATGGAGAGGTTAGGAGCTTCTCCTCGCTTCCCACGTCATTGCGTGTTCTCAGCCCCTGGAGTGGCTGGGCAAGGCCAGTGGATTGAACCTACCTGCCCCCCGCCCCCCGCCTGGACCCCAGCTTAGACTGCAGAGCCCCGACCCCATACCCTGTCCCATGACCTTTCCCTGGAGCCCCCCACCATCCCTACATTCTCGCAGCCTAGGGCTGAGGAAAGGCGTGTCCCAATTCCTGGCAGAGCCCAGCTTCCTGTTTTTTTCCAAGTGGACGAGGTCAGGCTGCTGCTGGAAAGGGACAAGGAGACCAGCTATGGGCCAACAGATCTCAGCCGCATGGATGGGCTCAGCGGCTGGGGGAGGAGGGTGCAGGCAGGCTGCACTGGGCTCCTGAGCCCCCTCCTCCTCCACCCAGAGGACCCTCTCTTGCTGACACCCCTGACGACCCCCACAAGCCTCCTCGTCCTCTCTGACCTCCTAGGCTTTAATTCACTCATCTGTGCAAGAGATTCTGCAGGGCCTACTCACCTGCCAAGAGAATCCAAGTCAGAATGAGATGGAAGTGGCAAGAGCTTTGTCCATCATAAAGACCCCTCCAGCCACCTGCGCAGTAATGACAGCAGTGCCGGGTGGTGCATCCCTGCCCTGTGCTGGGCCCCCTGATGCAATTTCATCCTCACAAGGACCTTGTGAGGATGGCTTCAGCATTCCTATTTTGTGACTGAGGAAAGGGAGGCTAAATGCCTCGCTTACGGTCTCAGGGGTAGGACGGGATCCATGTCAGGCCTGTGCCCATGCCACATCCATCTTCCTCCTCACACAGCTGGTATGGGCAGTGCCGGCCCAGAGACTGGTGAATCCAGGTTTGCCTCTGGCTGGTGGATCGTGGGATCCTGACCCAAGTGGCTGAGGAGTTACTGCATGGGGAAGATAACACGCCTCCCTAGTC
>NW_007728021.1:256946-258780 GCF_000696425.1 Galeopterus variegatus | reverse complement strand
CTTGAGTAGATGCTCAAGAAATATTTGTTAAATGGATAAATGGTTCCATGTGGGGGTGGCGTAGAGGGTGTTGGAGGTAGAAGCCGGCAAGAAGGGGAGCTAACAGCCTCATCTGCCATGCTGAATGTGGACCAAGATGGCAGCCTTGCAGGGTACTACCCATAGCCAAGCCTGGGAGAGCACTTCCCAGAGTGACTCGTTACTTCTCTTAACAGCCCTGTATCAATGCTCTATTATCATCACTCCTGCTTTACAGACAAGGAAACTGAGGCACAGAGACATCAAGAAGTTGGCCCAAGGTTGTGCAAACCCAGACCCTGCCTCTCAGTTTTATTCACAAGAGGGAATATCCTCAACTTTTAGCTCGTGTGTTCATTTTTCCATTCAAATATCATGGTTTTGGCTTCCCTGAGCTTTTTCAGTGTATGAGCTCTATTTGGGTCTCTGTCAGTGGCCTTGGTTGTGTTGTTCCCACTGTCTTCTGTCTTCTCAGCAGCTGTATGCTGTTGGCCACCTTGGTTCAAAATCAAGACAATGCCAGCAGTTAGGAGAGAGACAGTGCTGGTTTGCACCAGGCTGGGGTGGTGAAGATGGAGAGAGTTTTGGAAGTAACGGTGAAAGGACTTCCGGATAGTTTGGATGTGGGGGGCGAGAATAATACTCACACCCACCCCACGGCAAATTAGATGCTGTGATGCTTTTGAAGTGGATGACATAATGTGTGTGACATGAATGTTATGGTGCAGGTGAAAGCCTTGAATGGGCCTAAAAAGCGAAGGAAACAGGCAAGGGGAAGGAGGAGAGATAGTCACGAAGAGGCTGCAGGTTGAGCAAGCCCTGAGCTTGTTCCTGATGCTGGGAGCTTGACGCCACCGTGCAACTGTGCAGGGTTCCAGCTGAAACCCAGGCCTGCTGTGGGTACCTGCACCAGCCTGGTTTAGCCTTTTGTCTGGGCACAATGACCGACAGCACCCAAACCCCCATCTGCTGGAAATGCTGCCAGGAGACACCTTCAGCTGTCAGCCTTCTTTGGAGATGGCCTCAGCTGAAGAAAACAGCCTCGCCCAAGGTCACACATCCTTCCAGAGGGAGCCAGGCTCCAATGACTGGTCTGCCTGATGGTATAAAGGCCAGGTCCCCTCACCCCACCTGGAGACGATGCAAAGGGCCATCTTGGCCCTGAGCGTCCTGTGAGGTTGACTGAGACCTTTGTCGAGACCGCATCATATCTCAACTTCTCCTTCTGCTCAGTCTCACTTCTGTCCCTTCCTTTTCAGGCATTGATCCCCAAAGCCTCCTGATCAACTTTCTGCACATTAATCTCCATCCCAAAATCTGCTTCCTGGGAAACTCAATTTGCAACAATCACTTTTACTGTCAAAAGTGTCCCAGTTAGGACAATACATGATACAGTCATCCTAGCTCTATGAGACCTACCAGGTCACAGTACTTGTCACTACTCATCGTCATCACTTATATAATGACACTTCTCTGGAAGCTGCAGGAGGCAGGAAATGTGTAGGTCTCATTCCTGACCATGGGCCTGTCACAGCGGGTGCTCAATAAATATTTGTTGGATGGATGAATAAATCACGTTATCTGAGCATTTAGAAACCAGGGCAGCTCCAGAGAGAGCAGTGGGATGGAAGGAGAGGGGAGGGAGAGGAGGAGGAAGAGGAGGGGGAGGAGAGAGAGGGGAAGGAGGCGGTGGCCGCTGCTCTGAGCAGCTAAAACACAAAAAGTAGCAGCAGGACAACTACGTTCATACCCCCGCCCCAATCAACAGCTTTTGCTTTCAGCTCCCCCTGGGTGTCCTATCTTCTCCCAACAACAT
>NW_007728021.1:255155-256732 GCF_000696425.1 Galeopterus variegatus | reverse complement strand
CATTCATGTTGTGCCTCCTGAGTCCTCTCCATGTGCAGACCCAGAGCAGGATGCTGGTACACAGAGGGGACTACAACCAGGCTCTGCCTCCAAGAGCTCACTGGTTCGAGGGGGAGGCAGATGTGTGAATGACTATTGTGACATCGTGTGAGAAGTTCGTAGTACACCAGGCGACCTTTGACTATTACTTTAGCAAGATTTCACCTGCACTAATGGGTGGAGTTGGGAGGAATAGGGATCTCTGGATTTGTCTGCGACCTCGAGAAGGGCTCTCATCCCAATGTCACCTATTTCCTAAGAACCCCACTCCTGCCAGAATTTCTGACCCCCTGCTGCTCCTGATCCCTTCTTGTTACCGACAGGCCAGGCTCGGCTTGCCCTCTCACATTAAACAAATGACCTGAAAGTCCAAAAGTTGATGCAAGGATTGGAAGGTTTATTCAGATTACCGGTACTCAACTAAATGTCTAAACAAGCAAACAAACAAAGAGAAAAGTGGAGCAGTGGGGTCCAAGTTGGCCTGGTCCCAATCGGCATTAGCAGTAATTGATAAAGCAGTTCTTCCCACTGTTTTCAGCCTAAAGAAGAAAAGTATCAACTAGATTTAAATCAGAAAAACAAAGCATAGCCGGGAGCCCTCCAGGGTGCCCCTATACAGAAGTGGATACAATCCAACCAGACAGAAGAGGGCTCAGAAAATCAGAGAAAGGTAAAAAGAATAAAGCATTGCCTTGCCAGAGTGTAGGCCGGGGACTCCAGGAGAGATCTACCAGCAGCAGAGATGTGGGAACAAAATAGTCCCAGTGGCCACTTGCCTCTTACAGCTGGAGTCCTCTCTGGTGCCCAAAGCTTTCCAATTTTTGCCAGTGATTAAATTAGGCTCTCCGATTCCAAAGTCATAAAAATGAACAATGTACGCAACAGCAAAGCAAGCAACACTTATTAAAAGACGAGATAGACTTATGCATAAGGGGGGTAGCAACAGTAAGGCCAGCCCCCCGAGGGGAGCTGTTCAGAGTCTTTTATACGGAAAGGAGTTAAGGGGTACAGGCCAGAGTCACTGGAGGGGGTCCGTTCTGTTCTTCCTGGCTGCGTCATGGGCTCATGCTCAGTAGGAAGTGGTGTTCATCATTGTCACCCCAGGAGGGTCATTGTAGCAGTCGCCTTGATGCTTTGTGCACAGGTGGGAATTCCTAAAGGGGTCTTAAGGTTAGTCTGTAACTTTTACAATTATAGTGAACAAGCCTTGGGGAGGGGTTTTGCAACTCAGTAAATATCTGTTTCCTCTCTTAGCTCAGTCTATTTTGTCAGGGCAGCCAATGGGGTAATCATTTGCCCTGAGGGGTCTCATGACTGAGGAGTGGAAAAGTAACAAAGTGTCCTCTGCAGGGAAAATGGAGTCAGTTTGGTTCACAGGCCTATCCTTACTCTGTTTCATTCTCCCCCCTCCTACTGAAACCCATCAGTTCTGTGGCCCAGGCCAGGCTCACAGTGCCTTCCAAGGTGACTATGGGGTCAAGTGTTCCTTCCTAGGTAAAGATCACATTTTTTTTTTTTTTTTTTTTTTTTTTTTTTTT
>NW_007728021.1:252072-254559 GCF_000696425.1 Galeopterus variegatus | reverse complement strand
AAGGGGTCTTAAGGTTAGTTTGTAACTTTTACAATTATAGTGAACAAGCCTTGGGGAGGGGTTTTGCAACTCAGTAAATATCTGTTTCCTCTCTTAGCTCAGTCTATTTTGTCAGGGGAGCCAATGGGGTAATCATTTGCCCTGAGGGGTCTCATGACTGAGGAGTGGAAAAGTAACAAAGTGTCCTCTGCAGGGAAAATGGAGTCAGTTTGGTTCACAGGCCTATCCTTACTCTGTTTCATTCTCCCCCCTCCTACTGAAACCCATCAGTTCTGTGGCCCAGGCCAGGCTCACAGTGCCTTCCAAGGTGACTATGGGGTTAAGTGTTCCTTCCTAGGTAAAGATCACATTTTAAAGATGGCTTTCTAGAGATAATGGCCTTAGTTTGGTTGCCTACTCCAGATCAGGTAGGCAGAGAGCTTGATCCTGGATGGGAAGAGAGCCTGACTTGCAGATTTGCCCGGCCTCTGCCCAGCAGGCAGGCAGCCACCCACCCACGTGGGTGAGGTTCCCAAGAGACCCAGCTCAGCCCCCAGAGGAAACCCGGAGCCAGTCAGGGGAGCCGCAGTGTTGGGCGAGCTAGCAGGCCAAGCCGCCTCTCCTCCCGCCCTCCTCCCTTCCCATTCTCATCTCCTGTTAGGCAGAAGGAGGGGCCTTGGCTGCAGCAGGAAGCTCACACACAAAGCAGGATTCCAGGAACTCCAGGCTGAGCAGAGTCCAGGCTGCTCTCTCAGTTCCTTTTTGCTTTTTAAAAGTCTCTGGTGCCAGAGCTCAGCCCCGTGACCTTCCAGGCAGAATCTGGACTGTCTCTGTGCTGCTCCATCCCCTCCCCCACAATTACACTTCTCCCTTCTCAGGGCTTCTGAGAATCCTAGAAGGTCACTGCTGGAAAGGACCTATAGATAGCAAAAGAGGAAGCTGAGCGGCCCTAGCCCAGGGAGATGGCTTCCACATAACTGCTCCCACCTGCCAGAGTCCCCAGCCTCCAGAAGTGCAGCCATTAACTAGGCACAGGTGGTGTGGGGATCCTTTCTATAGGTGATGAAATAAAAAGGTTTAGCTGTTGTAGAAAAGGGTGGGGGAGGGAGTTGCTGATAACTCACATAGCCCAGGATATAAAGGGAAAAGGCAGAGAGCTCCCTCATCCCACCTGCAGCTGCACAGGAGATGCAGAATTTTCTAGAAGGATAAAGAATATCTGGGAGGACTGCTAAACTGAGTGTCTGAACGCCAAGTGATGAGAAGATTGAGGAGAGGTGACTACAGGTAATAAGGGGGTGATCTCTTTGGAGAATTTAGGAGGAAGGTTTTTTTTATTTTTTAATTAAAAAATTTTTTTAATTTACACATAATAATGGTACATATTTATGGGGTACTGTGTGATATTTCAATACATGGTTGCAATGTGCAATGAACACATCAGGTTAATCCCAAACATGTATCATTTCTTTGTGCTGGAACATTCAAAATCCTCTCTTCTAGCTAATTGAAAGCATATAATAAATTATTGTTAATTGTTGTCACCCTGCCGTGCTTATAGGACACTAGATCTTATTTCTCTTTTCTAGCTGTAATTTTGTATCCATTAAGCAACCTCTCACTATCCCGGTGACCTCCCTACCCTTTGCAGCCTGTGGTTGCAAATACATTCTATTCTCTACTTTCATGCAATCAACTTTCTCAGCTTCAACATATGAGTGAGAACGTATGGTATTTCTTTCTGTTCTTGGCTTACTTCACTTAACATCATGTCCTCCAAGCTCAATCATGTTGCAGTGAATAGCAGGATTTCATTCTATTTTGTTGCTGAATAGTATCCCATTGTGCATACACACCACATTTTCTCTATCCTTTCATCTATTGATGGACACTTAGGTTGATTCTGTATCTTGGCTATTGTGAATAGTGCCGTAATAAGCATGGGAAGGCAGGTATATATTAGATGTACTGATTTCCTTTCCTTTGGATGTATACCCAGTAGTGGGATTGCTGGATCATATGGTAGTTCTATTTTTAGTTTTCTGAGGCACTTCCATACTGTTTTCCATAATGGCTGTACTAATTTCCAGTCCCACCAACCAACAGTGTAGAAGAGTTCCCCTAGGAGGAGGCTTTTCTCAGCCTGTTATTTGTCCTGCAACTGTGATGATGCAACAGGCTCCGGCAAGTGTATGTAACTGCATTTCGGGGGTAGGATCATTTTAACCCCCTCCCCTCCCTCATCTTCACTCCCCTCCCCCTCACTGGAGCTACAGAGAAGAGTCTAGGTAGGATAGACTGGTCCTACCTTCTTGCAAAATGTCTGTGCACATTTATTCATTTCTTTCTTTGGCAAAGATTTTTGAATACTTGTTCCAGGTCCTGACTTACGACTGTAATCAAGGTACTCGTAGATGTGATGTTTGTCCTCACAGGGTGCACAGTCCGATGGGGACAATTAAAGAATGCCACAATAGTGTGGAATAAAGTACTATGTGAACAGAAAAA
>NW_007728021.1:249419-250580 GCF_000696425.1 Galeopterus variegatus | reverse complement strand
ATGGTGGGGCTATTTACACCATGGAAATTGGCAAATGCTACTACAAATCAGGACTTTTCCCCAGAAAACCAGTTGTTAAACATTTACCATCATATCGCCAGATATAAACTATATAAACACAAGCTCTTTGGGGTCCTCAAAATATTTTATGAAGTAAGCCAAAAAGTTTGAGAAGCACTGAGTTAGTACTTATAAAATACTTAAATCAGTGCCTGGTACATTGCAGGTCCTCAGTAATTCACTGAGAACTGTTAATCTCCATGAGATTTCAAAGCTCAAGGACTTAACCTTTCATGGATGGCCTTACTTTTTTGTCGTTTCATATTTTCCCAGCTCCCAGATGCTCATTCTATTTCCTTGAAGCCCTGCTTGCTCCCCACCCCTACCTTACCCCTCCACTGAACTCTGGCCACTCTTAGCTCATACACAAAGGTTCTCTGCCCCTGGGCCTGGAGACACCATCCAACCCTTGTGCCCCAGAAAAAGCTAACAACCACTGCTAGAGACTTACTACCACCAACTTGGCATAAAAAGCACATTTGTGAACCGCCCATTGTTTACATTTCTAACCACCAAGCTAACTGGTTGTGTCTTTAACTAACGAGCTTTGGGTGATCACGAGCCCATTGGTGGTTTTGGGCTTTGTTCAGTAGCTTCTGGCTCTGAGATCTCTTCAAAGGCCTACTTGAGTTTGGTGGTTTCATCATATTATATTTTTAGAGAATTACTGGGCAAGCGTCAGCCAGATTATGAAAATCTGACTAACGGTGCTGCCATGAAGGTCCCTGGCAGGAACATCTCCAAATATCTCCCGAACCAGNAGTAATACTGAGACATTATTTACCTTTCTTGCTCTCCATTGGAATTTTCCAGAGACCATATGATGTGTGAAATCACAACAGATTGAATGCTGATGTATGAATCCAGCTGTCTTTGATGAAGCTATACATTAAAGGGATTTACAAAAATACAAAACAATGTCACTTTTTTCACTAAATATTTCTTATTTTGGAAAATATAGTTATTTTCATAAAGAATGTTATTTGTATTAATATGTAATGGGTTTGGTAGTGTTTTTAATAAGAACATTTTTTTTAATTTCTCAGTTTTATTTCTAATACCTTAAATATCAATAAATATCCAGCAGCGTGCTGGAATCAG
>NW_007728021.1:247123-248428 GCF_000696425.1 Galeopterus variegatus | reverse complement strand
CTCCCCTGGGCTGCAGACCTGTTTCCATGTGTTACACAATCCCTAATCAGCATAAGCTTATTACATCTAAGACTTTTGCCATAGTGTGGTTTCATCCTGGGCCCACTTTTCACTGTTGGGAATTCTGAAGTTGGCTAAATCTTACAAATCTCACTGTATCAGTCAGTACTGCATGTCACAGAAACCCAGTGGCTTAATCACATGTCCAGAAACTGAAGGTGGGCCATCCCTGGAAGGTGAGCAGTCCTTGGTTGTATGATGGTTCCTTGAGGCTACTNATTTGCACCAAAGTGAGCCTTTCTCACCAAAGCGAGACTTTCTTCTTGACTTAATTAGAAGGATTGAAGGAAAGTGTGACCCACATCTAGGACTTTATCCTGTGGCTCTGCTCCACTACAGAATGGCAGCTCCATGATCTGTTGTATTCACTGCTCTACCCACCTCCAGAGCCTAGAGTCAATCTGGTGCATAGTAAGTGCTCAAAAAATATTTCTTGAATGCATGGATTAATTAATATCCAAATGAAATAGGTACAAGGAAATATACTGCAACAATTCTTATAATAGGAAATGGTTGGAAACAGGTAAGTCCATCAGTAGTGGGCCAGGTAAGTTACACACCGCCGCATAATGGAATAGCACGCAGTCTCCATAAAGAACGAGGCAGATCTATATGTACCATATGGAACTCCTGATATATCAAGTGAATAAGCAAGGTACAGAGCAGTTACGTATAGTGCGCTTCCACTGATTTTCTTTTTTTAAAGAGGCTATATGAATGTATGTGTTTGTAGACGTATAAAAAATATTTGGAAAAATACACAAGAAACTGGTAAGAATAGTTACCTCAAAAGAGGGGAACCTGGGGCCAGAAGTGAGAGAAACATATTTTTTTGAAAATTTTACAAAGTGCACACATTAACTATTCAAGAAGTAGTCCGATCTACAAAAGAATTGGAAAGAGACTAACTAGCTCAGCATGAGATCCAATGTTACTGAGAGTTGTGGACCACCGCGCATCACCTAGTGCACCCCTGGGGAACCACATACCCCTCTTTGGTTTACAGAAAAACTATGCCAGGAATGCATGGACTGTGTAAAAACATTCTTGTCTCCACAGACAAACATCTGCTCTAATCTCTGAATCTTAACACCTGGGTTTCCCCTCCACCTAATTTGAGCATCCTTTATCTTAATTGGATAAAACATATCATGGTCTTGATCGGTCCATTAGCACGAAGAGTCACGTAGTCCTTGACTGACATACCTGTCATCTTCTCCAGTCCATGATGTCATCCATCTCCTT
>NW_007728021.1:244704-246071 GCF_000696425.1 Galeopterus variegatus | reverse complement strand
GGCATTGGGTCTGCATTCCAGGCCTTATCCAGGGGATAAGGCAAAGGACAAAAGGCAGAAGGGCATATGCCAGCTGGGCCAGCCCCCTTTAGCAAGCTTCCCATAAGTTCCATCCAGAGACTTCCATGTACATCTCACTGGCCAGAATTGCATCATATAGCCACCCTAGCTGCAAGGGAGCCTGGGGAAGCAGTTCAAGCTGAGCAGATTGCCACTATGAATAAAATCAGAGTTCCAATCATAAAGAAGAGACTGGATACTCCATGAGCAAAAGATATTATTTTAAGCCAATTATATTAGCTATTAGTGTGCATAGCTTATCCACCTTGGGAGACTGCGTACTTCTGGAGGGCAGGGAAGATGTGTTTTATTCATTTTTATGTCTTTCACACAGCTAGCATAGGGTTGAAATTGAATATGGGACATACTTGGGGGCAACAGTGGGGGAGTAAGGTTAGATACTCAAGATGGAATCCTGGACGCCTCTAGGAGGAACAGGCTTCCGAAGTGGTTAACAATAAGGAGCCACAGACGTTCTTGACCTGGGGAATGGTTTTTGAGCCAATTCAACTCAACGCATATTTACTGAATATCAGCTCATCATATGGTGATTATAAGCTGCCACCTTGGTGCATACTGTCTGTTAAGAGAGACAAGGCAGCAAGATAAATAGCTGGAAAATGTGATGCTTGGAGGGGAGGCATTTCATCAGAGAAATGACCGATGGGTGTGATTTGACAGGCAGAGGCGGAGGCATGCATTTCAGTCTGCAGGGCAGCCTTCAATCTGAATGCACAAACAGGTAATTTGGGGCAATGGTAAGTAGTACAGAAGGATGCCCACAAGGAAGTCGTAAAAATAAGAACAAAAAGGACTGGCCAGTTAGCTCAGTTGGTAGAGTGTGGTGCTGATAACACCAAGGTCCAAGGTTCAATCCTTGTACGGGCCAGCCGCCAAAAACAAAAACAAAAACAAATTGAATTGGGGCTAGATTGTGAGGACCTTGAGAGGCAGACCACAAGCTTATACTTCATCAGTAGGCAGTGGGGAGCCAAGGAAAGTTTTGAGCAAGTGAGTGACAGACAGTGTAGGAAGGATTGGAGTGGAAATAACAGGAAGCAAGAGGAAAAGGTGGGATGTCACAGGGCATTAGCAGAAAGGGGAGACAAAGGGAGGCCACACACACAGAGGGTATCATGGAAATAGAATCAACATGGCTTGGGATGAGGCAGCAAGAAGAGGCAATGGAGACTCCTGGGCTGGTGGTGATGTCACTAACATAGAGAAGTGGTCAAGGAACAGGTTTGGCAGACAAATGTGGAGTTGGAGATGCCAGGTAGCTAGAGGTGGAAGTGCTCTATGGGCCC
>NW_007728021.1:242656-243206 GCF_000696425.1 Galeopterus variegatus | reverse complement strand
TGTGGTCTGCACCATGCTCAGCCAGTGAGCGCACCAGCCATCCCTATATAGGATCCGAACCACTGCCTCGGCACTCTCAGCACGGCACTCTCCCGAGTGAGCCACGGGGCTGGCCCCTCCCCAAATGTCTTGACTGTCCCTTGTCTCCTTGCCTTTGCACATATTATTCTTTCTGCCAGAATGCCTTTCCCACCTCATTCACCTGGCTTACTGCCAGTGTGCCTGGCAGCGTTCAGTTCAGGCATCACCTCCTCTAGGAATCCGTCTTTGATCCCTTCTATGTGTTCTTACCTCTTCCAGGGATTCCTTCTACCCTCCACATTGCATTACAACCAGGTCCATCTCCCCTGTGGAGGGCAGGCCTCATCACTCCTTCATCTCTCTTTGTCACCAGGGCCTAGTCAAGTGCCTGGCATACAGTAGGTGCTCAATTAATTTTGGGGGGTTTTGGTTTTTTGTTGTTTTTTTGTTTTGTTTTTTGAATGATTAAGTGAAGCCAGGGGTGGATGAGAACTTCAAGGGAGAGAGTGTAGAGAAGTGAGGAGCTTAG
>NW_007728021.1:236760-241759 GCF_000696425.1 Galeopterus variegatus | reverse complement strand
TACAGTATCTCAGAAGCTTCAGGAAGATGACTGGCCAAAAATGCCAGTGATTGCCGGAAATACTTTCCCCTCTTTTATTCCCCTTCATCTTTCAGGTCACAGCTAATTCCTCCACGAAGCCTTCTCTGAGCCTCCTCCACTGAGTTAGTCCCACTTATCCTCTCCTATTCTATACCTGTGCAGGTCCTGGCCTGTGGCCCTCCTCTCCATCCCCCACCTCTGCTTTGCTCTGCCCTGCCCTACAGGTGACTGATGCCTGCAGGCTCCAGGCCAGGGAGAGGTTCTGGCAGGAAACCAGAGGGTGGAAGGAAAGGAGAATCCAGGTTTTCTCCCCATCCCTCTTGGTCTTGAGTGGTAGCTGTGGAAGTGCTCGTGTCACCTCTGTGGTACCAACTTCTTCCAAGTGATCCTGGCCCCCGGTCTCTGATTATACTGCCTCATCCAGTCCCTCCGACCCAGGGGTAGTAGTGGATTCCTGGTTACTTTGCCATCTCTGTTGGTTTTCTCCACTCCTGCATCTCCTGTGTAACCAATTCCCTGCATTAAAAACTTAGAGTGGGTTCTGTTTCCCTGGCTGGGTCCTGCCTGATGTAGTACATTTGATTCATTCTCACATCACCCTCACCACATGTGGAATGACTTAAGTCCTCCTCTGCAGTTACTTGTTCAAGGTCTGCCCACCCACTAGACTGGAAGCTCCCCAAGAGCAGCAACTGGTCTAGAGGTTCTATGTTCCCTCCCCAGAGCCATTTGTGGTTGGCTGCAGATAAGGACTGAGACCAAGGTCAGCTACTCAGAGGCAGTTAGCAGGTGTCCATGGAGGGAAGGGGCGGTGGGCAGAAATCAGACTGCAAGGGGCACACTCGAGTGGGAGATGAAGCAGACACCTGGAGTATCGAGAAGCTTGGGGGTTAAAGGGGAAAGAAGTTGGGCTAAGAGTATAGGGGAAAGCCTGGACAGGGGAAGGTTTTGTTTGTTTGTTGTTCTTAGGCTGGCGAGGCTTTGATTGCATCTGTAGGTTGAGAGGAAGAAGCTAAAGGAGGGAGATGTTGAAGAGCAGGAGATGCTGTGACATTGAGGGTGGAATCACATGACCTAAGTGGCCTCTTAGGAGGATTAGATCCACCAGATGGGTTGAGGATGGTGTGGAGAGGAGACTGGAGGTAGGCAGGTGATTTGGGAGGGGAAAACCAATCAGGAAGTGAGAAGAATTTGACTCAAGCCAGGGCTCCCTAAGAAGGCTCCAAAGTTGGGGTGGGGAGGAGTGTATCAGGGTATGTCGAGGACCTGCTCTTGGTAGAGTCATACTTGCCCAATGCCCCACAGAGACCCCACCCAGGCAGCTCCATCCTTTGCTGAGACTGGCACCTCTTCTCCCCTTCACCGCATCACCATGGCTCCTCCTCTTCTCCAACAGCTCTGTGGTTCATGGTGCCCCGTTGCATCTCCTGGTGTGGGGTGGGATTGGTGGGCAGCAGGCAGGGGCCAGAACCAGCATGCAGTCGTGTGCTGGTAAATGTTTAACAACCAGCTTGGGGGGTGGGCAGCCCTGGTTTGTACTGTTTGCCAGTGTGTATGATGTAAATACTCCCACCATGTCCAATTTCAAGCTACCAACATGAGGTCACTGATCGCAGAATAGGAAGAGAGCTCTATCACGCCACTGCCTGCGTCCATTCATCCGTTCCCTCTCCCACCTCCCTGACCCCTCCATAGACCTCTGGACTGGGCGGCAGCAGTGGGGCAGGTCCAAGCCGGGGAGGGGAGCCACAGCATCATGCCTGCAACCTCAAGCAGACCCCTGATGGGGAAAGTAAAACTGCCTCTCCTCCAGCAACATCCGCCTCCAGCTCCCAGTCATCTCTCGTCTCAGCCTCACATCTTAGTGCTTCTCAAGTGTAACTTCGGAATGTCACAGGACTTTGGGGCCTGAGATCTCCAGTCACTCAGATGATTCACCAGCCACTTTCTCACTGGACACCATAAACTGTGCTAAGGCAATGAAAACCAGAATATAATTTCCTTTCTCCAAGGCAAACATAAAAGGAAAGATGATCCAAGGATGGCATTCTCTCACCCATGCACAAATTTTCCTCACTTTTCATCACTCTTCTGCACACTGCTGGGCAATTAAATTGGCTTCTTGAAGCCAAAGTCTCTTTGCAGTGTCCTGCATGCAGGAGGGCAGGGGCTCTGGAGTCACACTTGGTTTGAATTCTGGGTCTTCTGTTCCAGCAAAATAACCTCAAAGTTACTTCACTCTGAGCCTTAGTTTGCTCATCATGAAATGGGGATAATAATACCTACTCTGTGGGGTTCGACTGCAGAGGTTCTCAACTGAGGGCAACTTTGCTCCCTTGGGGACATTTGGCAATGGCTGGAGACTTTTTTTTTTTTGTCACATTGGGTGGGTAGGGGAGTGCTATTGGTTTCTAGCAGACAGAGGCCAGGAATGCTCTTAAACATCCTACAATGCACATGACTGTCCCCTCCAATAAATTATCCAACCCAAAATGTCAATAGTGCCAGGTTGAGAAATCCTGGACTAGAGTGAATATTCAGTGAGGTTATGTACACCGAGCGCTTAGGGTCTGGCTTACTTTTTATAAGCTCTCAAAAAACACAAGCTACTATTCTTTTGGAAGAGCAGTTTTACCCTTCTATTTCCAGACTGAAATAGATAAGATGTGAAAATCTTTGAGTACAGAGAATCTAGCTCACGGCTCCAGGTGTGAGTCACCCTGTAAATGTCAATTTGTTTTATTCAAGCAGAGCTGAGGCTGCAGAAGTGACTCAGGGCTAGAAGCCTTCTCAGAGTGTCATGTCTTGGGCTGGGAGGAAGTAATTTTGCCCTGAAGCTCTCCTTCCAGAAGGTGCAAGCATTTCAAGATTCAGAGACACCACGATGCTCCTCCAGGTGGGTGTTGTGTTCTTTCTCACCTCAACCCACACACAGCGGGGCTTGGAAAGACCTGTAAAAGCAGCTGAAACCCCGAGAGGCCCTGCTTGTCCCGAAAAGCTTCCTTACTAGTGTGCAATGCTCCTTACTAGTGTGGTTTGTTCCCCATCCCCACGGCAACCTGATGTGACATTCCTTCTCCAAAGTTGCAGCTTTGGGTTAACACAGCCCATTAATGCACTTTGTGTTAGTAGATTTAAAGACGGATAATCTTGATGGGGTAGGTGTAGGTGTGCAGGGGACCCAGGACCAGAGAAGCTGGAAAAAGTAGAGGGGCATTGGGTGTCCTAAAGAAGGACGGGAGAAGAGGGAGAAGGCAAAGGCGAGCCAGGGAGCATCCTCAGACTCTGGGCCTGTGCCCAGGTCTTTCCTGAGAAGTGGTGTGCCCAGAGGCAAAGCAGGTGGTGTGAGACAATAAGGGCATCCAAGATTGCTGATACCGACCTATATACCTGGCCAAGCTCCGCCTATTCTTGAGTCACTGCAATACAAAACCTTAGGGGTGGAAGAAGCTTTAGGGGCCACCAGACCAGCTTCTTCCTGGCCCACCACCTCCCAGCGAATCAGTGGCAGAACCAGGATATGCACCAGAGACTGGCTGTAAAGCACAGCCTCTCACGGGAGCCACAAACTCAAATGCTTCAGGGACCAGACAGATGACTTAAGGTTAAATGGCTGGGTATGAGATAACAGGGGCGGGGTCTACAAGGAACTGCAGGCTCTGCTCCAAGTCTGAATTCAAATTTGAAAAAACATTGGACCAGCCAAACAAAGCATATTTCTGGCCTGGGTGAGTACGTGAGGCCCTCAGGTTGTGAGTTTTCAACCCCTGCCTAAATGAATGGTCTTCCCTATCCCACAACAACAGAGATGTCTATTGGGTGCAGATCTCCAGAAAGAGGCTTTGAGCTATCAGGGACTGTGTGCAAAATGGTCCCGAGTAGACGGTGGCCTTTGCTCAAACGCTTCCAGAGATAGTGTGCTCCCTACCCAAGACAGCCTTGGATGGGGCCTGCTCATTGCCACCACGAGAGCCAGTCTCCACTCCTGCGGTGGACCCAGGTGTGGACCCTGATGGAGGTGGGAGCCTGGGGTAGGAGCACATCTTTTATTTTGCAAACCTAAAAATATAAAGTTTGGACTTTAAAAAAATTACCAATAAAGATACAAGCTCACTGTAAAAACACTAGAAAATACAGATAAGCAAAAACTTGGAAAGAAAAAAATACCCATACCTTCTCTACTAACACCGCCCCATTCAGAAAGCACTGTTGACAGCTCGGGTCATATTCAAACTCTAGGTCCTTTCTTTGCTTATGCAAAGGTCCGGCCTTCTCTCAGGCTCTGTAGCCTGTAAACCCAGCAAGGAGAATCTTCGCACAGTGCTGGCACCGCGCTGCTCCTCCGGCGGCGGAAAGGGGTCGCACCAGGCACTCTTTAAAGCTGGGTTTCAACACATAGGTCTTCCCTGTGTAGACCCTTGGCTCCCCAGTTCTCGAGGGCAGGCAGTGGAACCTTCTTACTCATCCTCCGGGACTCTACAGCGCCAGGCACACACTAAGCGCTCAATAAAAGTGTTTCCAACCCCACCTCCCCGCCTCAGCCGCCAAAGCCTGGGAGCAGAGTGGAAGCAGAACGCGACCCAGGCGGACAGAGCCTCGCCGTCCCCAAGGTAACCGAAGTGAGCGGGAGTGCCCACGCATGCGCACATGTGCCCTTCCTTCCCGTAACCTCAAGAAGAACGCAACCGGTAAAAAGACGGCCAGAAGCTGAGCGCGCATGTGTGGTCGCACCAGCACGCCAACCACCTCTTCCTTCTGTCACTCTGTCCGCCCAGCAATCTTCTCTATAAACCTTGTCCGGAAATAGTGACCATTTCTGGAAACCAGTCCTCCTTAACCAATCGTTGCTAAGGATCGGGATGACGGCTAGCCAGGACGGGTCGTCTCATTGGCTAGCTTGGAGGGGTGGGCGGGGCAAGGGTCGTGGTGCGGCCACAGAAAGGAGGCGCCAAGCGAGGCGAAATTGCTGCCGCCGGGG
>NW_007728021.1:233869-235760 GCF_000696425.1 Galeopterus variegatus | reverse complement strand
TGACCATCCGCCGGCGCGCCCTCACGGGCTGCCAGCGGCGCGGTCGCACGCCGTGCTCGCCCCGAGCTTCCAGGCCGCGCACCCCCGCAGGCCACACGCTCGCCCGCAGCGCGCGCAGGGGCACCCTGCTTCCCCTTCCCCAGCGCCCCGTGCCATTGCGCTCAGCTGCCCCACCGCCAGGCCCAGTCCTGCTCCGCGCCCCGAGTGCCGCCCAGGATGGCGTTTCCTGCTCAAGTGCGCTCTCCCACCTGCCGTGGCGGTGAAACCCTTCTGCCCTTCCCTGGGAAGTTCTCGGGGGCCCACCCCAAGGCGGAGAGAAGGAGCAGAGCCTGCCCTCGGCACCCAGCGGGGCACTGTTGGCTGCCCGCAGCATCCTCGCTCCTTCCCTCGCTCCGACCCTCTTCTGTAATTCTGTGCGCTCCACTCGGGACTTTGTCGGTTCGGATATAATATTCCCATATTGGAAGCCCATGGTGGCCCTGGCAGCTTACAGCCACCGTGCACCAGGCAGACAGAGGACACTTGTACAGTGCACAGCCTCCTGGCTGCTCGATGATTTCAGGGAAAAAAAAGTGTTTCCTTCCTAGTTGAGGTTAAAAAGTTGCTCTCAGCCCTGCAGGGTGGACTGGAGTGTGAATGAGTATGCGGAGGAGAGGCTGAGTGGAGAAAAGGTGCAGAAATCAGTGGTGTAAATGGCAAATGACTTCTGTTAACTGGAGACAATGAACACCAATCACTTGATTAAGGACTCTAAAAGCAAGTGAAGTTGAGTGATGAGAGTGGGACCAGGACACAAGATAACAGTCTGAAGTTTATTCCAGGAAAAACCCCTTGACATGAAACATGGTCTTTCTGAAACATCAGAGGGAGATAGTATCTTAACATTAGTAATGTGTTTTTACTTAGTATCTTCGTACCTGTAACCTCGTTTTTCCTTCGGACAGTTGTGTGACATAGATAATGTTGTCCTGTTTTATAGGTGAGGCACCTGAGGCAGGTGGGGAGGGGGGTGGGGGCAGCGGTGGTTATATTTTACCTGCTGCCTCATAGCTAGGACTGGGGGTGAGTCTTCCCCAGGCCCCTGGATCAGGACGGCACTATAGAACTCAGATGCAGAAAGGACGGAGTAGTGTTTGGTGTGGTATTTATGCTCTTAATGTGAGAAAACACTTAGAAGGTACTTGTCTTGCTCAGGATGGGTTTGGATTTATTCTTGGTGTTTTTTTACGTGGTGTTAAAGTCAGTCCCTTTGGAGCAATGCCAGATCTCTGAGTTTGTCAAACACTTTTAGGACATCCTCATTTATTTTGAAGGGTGTGGTGAACTTCTCAGAAGATCTCAAAAAAAAAGTAATAGTCTCTGACTTTAATTTTAGAAATAAGTCCTCAGGTACATATACCATCACTTTTGTGAAGTCAGACAGCACTAAGCTGCCAAGCTTTGGGGTCATCTTCTGACTGTTTTCTGATTATAAACAGTAGTTCTGAAAGGGAGTTTTTGCCCCTAGTATTGTCTGTTAGCGTTTGTGGGAGCGGCCCCACAGACAGAGACCCTGCCAAATGAGCTTTCATCTATTGAACAAAAATGTCTGGTCGGGCCGTTTTACCTCAACAGATGGAAGTTTGGTTCCTCATTTTGGTTCTCCTGTTGAACAGTGACTCCTTTGTGATCTGCTTGGAGCGTCTGTATATCATTTAAAGCTAAGAAAAGGGCTGGCCCTCATTGGTTGTCCAACCCCAGGCAACTGTTGTGATTTTTTTTGGTGAGTGATAACAGCTCATCCCTGGCTAGGGTCTGGAGGGAGATCTGTTGCGATGTGAAAGAGGTAAAAGCTTTATCCAGAGTTGTTTTCTTCATCGTTGGCACACTCTTAAGAGTGCTGTATCACTTT
>NW_007728021.1:229797-232866 GCF_000696425.1 Galeopterus variegatus | reverse complement strand
GAAGGTGAGTCACCCATGCAGGGGTGTAGGTGACAGGCGATTTCTTCCCCAGCACAGTTGCAAAGGAAGTCCTGAGCAGACCTTGTTGAGAAGCCCTCCGCCAAAGTTCACCCTCATCCCAGCCCAAGGCAGGGAGCAGGAAGTAAATGAGGAACTCTAGGGGCTCCTGGGGCTTGCTAACTGACAAGTAAGACCCCCTGGTGGGGGAAAATGTGGACAGGGCACAGAGAGCAGATCATCAGTGTCACTGTACTCTTGAGTCCAGCCACCTTGAGAGTGGAAAATGGCTCACTTCCAGTAACAGTCAGCAAAGAAGCAGGAGGGGAGCTTTGGCCCCAGGGAGCTGGGAAATCCCTTGGCAGAGAGATACAAACGGTACTTTGGTATGAAAGACATTTTGGGGAACCCTTATCTACCTGCCTGCCTTTTAGTCACCTGGGTTGGAGGCTCTGAAGAGCTCCAGTGATTGGAAAGGCTAGATAAAACCCTGGATTTCAGGAAGCTTTGAGAATTCCGAGCCTGCCACCATCTCAGTTGTCTCGACTTCTAGGGCACTGTTTGGACTCAGAAGCAGCAGGGGAGACTCCTGAACCATTCTTTTCTCCCAGTTTCTGGTTGCTCTGACTTCTGCTGATCTTTTTCCCACTAAAGCCATGATCAGGTATCCATCAAGGCAGAGATTTTGTTCAGACTCTGTCCTAGACTAATGCGATCGGTGTTGAACTTGACTGCTGATGGTCAGGGACATCAATAAGCAATGTCCGGGATCCACCCACAAGGTGGGCTTGACTTTATTGAAGCTGTAGCAGAGGAATATTTTTCCTGTGCAAGTCATCAATCCGCACTGCCCAGCAGTCACTCAGGCTGGTGTGGCTAAATAACTTTAGGCCTTAACCACTCTGTCAAGAAAGAGCTACTAGAATCACAGACTGGAACTGATCATTAACATTTGCACATAACCCCTATCTTGCAAAAGAGAAAATGGGGGCCTAAGAAAGCTGAGTGAGTTGCCTAACACTACACAGCTAGTTAATGGCAGAGCCTGAACTAAAACCCAGTTTCTTTTCACTGTGCTCTGCTGCCACTGAACAAAGGAACTCCTGGAGCAAGAATTTTATTTTTTTCTTTAACTAGCTCATCCCTTTATTCCCCTACCCTGACCCCATCACTCTCAGCCTTTCTGCAAGCTCTGCCAGGCCTGAGAAGGGTGGAGCCAGCACAGCTGCTGCTCTGAGTCCAAGAAAAAGTAAACAGAAAGCTATTTATTTGACGCTCTCTTGTACCATGAGGTTTGTGTAATCAAAAGGAGGCCAAAGTTGATAAGAAAATACAATTCTGGGCAAGGTTACCCGGAAGTCTCAAAGGTTGCCTGCACCTTTAGGGCACTTTCCTACCTTGCCAGTCAGTATCTTACCCAGAGTGGGCATTTGGTAACTATTAATGATCGATCATGAGAGTCCAAACCCATTGAGCACCAAGAAGCTTTTTTGTGTCCTTCTTCTGTGAAGAGGGGGCTTGTTGCCAGTGGCATGCAGGTGGCCAGAAAAGCCAGAGTCGTTGGGCATCATCCCAACTGGATACGTCTGGCTCCTCTTGGTGAGAGGCTCTTCCTTGTGGGCTAAGCATGATGTCATATCTGGATGGTGGCCTCCTGGAAGTGCAAAGAGCTATTGTAGTTGAGAACCACCACCCACCTTCTGCTGATGTTGTCAGCACCACGCTCACCCAGTGAGCAAACTGGCCATCCCTATATGGGATCCGAACCAATGGCCTTGATGTTTTCAGCACCGCACTCTACCGAGTGAGCCATGGGCCGGCCCGTCACCTTCTGCTGATGTTGACATTTCCTTTTACTCGATTAGAGTTAGTTTTCTGGTCGATACTGGGGATAGTTGGGAGGCATGGGAAGAAATGTGGGGCTCAGCCAGCCTTAAATGATGATGTGATTGCCAATTAAGATTACAAATGGAGTCCTTTGACTCCATTAATTGGATGAACTAGGCTCCTTGAGCCCATGCCCAGCAGTATCAACTGACAGATGCTGTGCTTTGGGAGGAAGGACTAGCTCTACAGAGATAAATGTAAAAGATAGAGATTCGTGTACCTCTTCCCATCTAGCATGTGTATGCAAATCTGAGCCCAGATGGATATTGTCCAGTTCAGAAGGGCCATCTTCTCAAGCAGTTAGAAATAATTGGGTCTCTAGGTCACCATTTAGGAAAGGGAATGACAAGGATGGCTAAGTAGCCAGCTTACTGGGATGCAGTCAGACTACAGCCACCATGCTGTGACCCCTTCTGCAGGGGGCTGGCTCCGTCCTTTCCAGCTTGCCAGGTGATTGGCAATGTGGACACTCGTGTCACAGGCCAGCCAGGCTCTCAGAGCCTGCAGCATTCATTTTTTNAAAAAAAAAAAGGAATGGGCTCCTTAGTTCTGGGCCTGTCTTATTGCCCAAGTGACCATGCAGAAAACCTAATTTTTCCTCAGTGGCCTGTGTGTTTTTCTTTATATTCTAGTTTAAGGGTCCTGTTCCCTTCTTACTATTTTATATCCTTTAATCCTTTTTTCTCACTGGTATAAATTCCTATGTGGCATCAAGAGTAACTTTATAGCCAGTCTGTATTTGTACACAATACTCATATGAAGAAAGGCAGGGATAAAGGTCAGAAAAGTGAGACCTATAAGGAGGAATAAAGTAGATGAGATTACTTGGGAAATCAGTGTCATGCCCAGAATTTAAAGCCACTTTTCTTGACATCTAGTTCACTGCTTTTTTTTACTAACTTGCTTATGAAAGGATAAGGGTTTTTTCCCCCAAACATGTCGATTTTGAATATAACTAAACCAGGGTAGCAATTTTATTTATTTATTGTAATAATTAATTATTAATCGATATCATATTAATTATTAATTGATAGTGATTGTTCATAAAAGGCTAAAAGGTGAATAGCCGATTGTCTGGTCAGATCTGCTTATGCCCATTTTCCAGATGCAGAAACTAAGGCAGAGAGGTCAAGTGATTTGCCCAGCACAATAAAGCCAGTCCATGTTATCTCCACGTCAACTGTG
>NW_007728021.1:228892-229242 GCF_000696425.1 Galeopterus variegatus | reverse complement strand
AATGGTGGGATTAAGATAGGGTACATATTCCCATTCCAAAAGGAAAAAATAGGCCAAAAGAAAGGTGTAACAGGTAGGTCCCAAACAAGTCTGAAACCCAGCAGGGCAGGCGTTAAATCTTAAAGCTGGTGAATCATATACTTTGACTCCATGTTTGGTGTCCTCTGCACACTGGTGTGGGAGTTAGGTCCCCAAGTCCTCTCGGGCAACTCCGCTCCTATGGCTTTCCGAGTCTCAGGCCACACTTCACCTCTCCCAGACTGGTGTTCCACTCTCATAGCTCCACAGGTCTGGGGTCTCCATGGCAGTCCCACTCTCACGGCTCCACTAGACATGGTGCTGATGGGGTT
>NW_007728021.1:227431-228632 GCF_000696425.1 Galeopterus variegatus | reverse complement strand
AGTTGCCAATTACTACATTGTGACTAGATGTGTTTTCTGTAAGGTGATGTCAGGACAGAGTCGTTTTTCTCAGTAGGACCTCCATGGGGACATTTTTCTGTCTAGAGGTTTAGCTGTCACGTTCTCCCTGTCTTACACTAAACACTGCCCTTACCATACTCCAAATGAGCCTACGAAGGCCCAGGCTCTGCCCTGTCAGAGTTGGCAATCCCGATCCTAAACCATGGGCACCGTCAGGTCTTCCCAGGACTCTGAGCCAGAGGCAGAGCTGGGTCTGTCTAGGGGCTCCCTGGGTCCTGCAGGTAGTTAAGCAGGCCCCAGCCTGACCCCTGGAGCCGAGAAAAAGGAAAATGCTGTGTAGAATGCAAGTCAACAAGGAACATAGACTTGTTCTTCTTTGGAGGACTAGGAGGGAAGGTTTTTTTTTGTGGGGTACGGTTCCCACCACCCCATGGCATCCCCAGCTCACCCTTTCTTTTTTATGTGTATATTTTTGTCACCTTATCTCCACCATCACATCTAGGGGCTCTGGATCTGCAGTCAGGGACTTGCAGATTTCCTTTTCAATCTCATAAGAAAAAACAAAACAAAACATTTTCATATTAGATTTTAAATCTTTTTTTCCCTTAATACAAAACAAAAATATGAGCTCCCACCTGGCTGACATTCCCTTTAAATAACATTTTATTTTCTCTTGGGGAAGCTATCTTAATGACCGAAGAGTCATTTCTAAAGTGAAGCTAGTTTTTAGAAAAAATAGATCACCGGATGTCAAGCCTCATGTGGAGCTCGGCTCAGTTGAAAATGAAACCATCAAGCCTGGAACGGTAGCTCTGCGCCCCAGTTGCTCTGTGCTTGACTTCAGGCTGGAGGTGAGAAGGCAGTATGTCTGGACCCTGCTCAATAACTGCTTGGCCCCACAGACTGCATTTGATAGGTGNCAGATCTCTTCCTGGGCCCCCAGACTTTTCCATACATCCTTTGAAATCAGGGTGGAGGCTCACAAGCCCTCCCAGCTCTGGCATTCTGGGAGTCTGCAGACCTAACACCATATGGACTCTGCTAAGGCTTCTGGCTTATATTTTCCAAAGCTGCACATCCAGCCACACCTGGGGCCAATTTAGCCATGGCCGGGGCAGTCAAAGCAGCTGGGGAGCTGGTGTGGGGAAAAGTATCCTAAGGTGGCCCTGGGCAGTGAGCC
>NW_007728021.1:224377-225563 GCF_000696425.1 Galeopterus variegatus | reverse complement strand
CCCTGACCACCATTTTTAATCCATTCACTGCTGCATGGTCCTAAAATCTAATCACCTCTTCAAGGCTCTACCTTTCAATTACCATAATAGGGTTTCCTACACTCTTAACTGTCACAGTGGGGGCTAAGTTTCTAATACATAAAACTTGGGGGGACACAATTTAAGCTTCAGTGAGTTTTGGGGGTGACATAATTCAATTCACTTCAGTCACTCACAGAGCTCCTCAAAGGAAGGAGCCCACCTCCCATTCTGCAGGTGTCTGGACGGGAACACCCTTGGCATTTCTCTCCTCTTGGAGCCTTGTACTGCTTGCCAGCTTGAAATAGGAGCTTGGTAGCCATCTGCAAACTTGAACACTCTGGGGGAAAGGAGTGCATTTTCAGAAGTGTAGGCACTGTCAGTAGAAATGTGTCCAAACACAGTTCAGAGCAGAAGTAGACAGTAGAAAAGATGTCACTAACTTCTCCTACCCTTCTAGGCTGGAATAGAATGGGCAGTGGCCACACTGGCAAATGCCATGTGCTTGGTGCCACTCAGACAGAATCATAAGCAGATGGCTCCTGGCCTGACCCATGACAGTGCTTCTTGGTAACGAGGTTCAGCCTTCCAAGGAGGCCTTTCAGGGTTATAACAGTGAAAGCTCTGTGAGGGCAAGGACCTCATCTGTCTTGGTCACCATCATATTCCTGCTGGCTAGTACCGCACCTGGTACGTGGTAGCCAGTGGTTAAGTATTTGTTGCTGAGTGAAGTCTTGAATCCAGACTCCTCCTTCTAGGCCCTGCTGGCCTGAGAGAGCATGAGATAGTCACAGGTTGTTTCACAGTTCAAACTTCTTTGTCAAGGAATTGGTCTGAGATCCTCTGAGAATATTCCCTGTCATACCGCATGTCCCAAGCCCTTTCCTCCCTCCCTGGGGGAGGGCAAGAATATGACCCCTGATTTTTTTTTTTNGATGCAGTCAGACTACAGCCACCATGCTGTGACCCCTTCTGCAGGGGGCTGACTCCGTCCTTTCCAGCTTGCCAGGTGATTGGCAATGTGGACACTCGTGTCACAGGCCAGCCAGGCTCTCAGAGCCTGCAGCATTCATTTTTTTCCCCAGGAGTGTGTCAGTGAACGTTTGGCAAGTGTGTCCAGTGTGCCAGGTTCTGCTAGGTGCTAGAATATAAAAACGAATACAGCTGA
>NW_007728021.1:221127-222178 GCF_000696425.1 Galeopterus variegatus | reverse complement strand
CAAAGCAGCTGGGGAGCTGGTGTGGGGAAAAGTATCCTAAGGTGGCCCTGGGCAGTGAGCCCGTGGAGGGCACCTCAGGCCTGTTCCCCAAGACCATTTTGTCTCCATAGGCTTTGGGGCCTGAAATGAAAGGGTTGGCCCCAGAGGCTCCTGCATTGCCTTCAGGGCCTTTTTCCCCTTCTCTTGATAATCCCTTTCCTTTATACTAATCTTCTTAGCATCCTTGGATTTTTCTTCTAAAAGTGCTCTCTGCTTCTCTACCACGCAGCCAGGCTGCAAATTTTCCAAATCTATATGCTCTGCTTCCCTTTTAAATTCTGGCTTTATGTCTTGCCTTTGCCACCATAACTCAGAGCAGGCTGTTACAAGTAGCCGTGCAGCTTCCTGAATGTTTTGCTGCTTAGAAATTTCTTCTGCCAAATACTCTGGTTCACAACTCTTAAGTTCCAATTTCCACAAAGTCCTAGGGCATGGACACAATGTAGCCACGTTCCTTGCCAGTTCACAGCAAGGGTGAGCTTTGCCCCAATTTCCAATAAGTCCCTTCTCATTTACATCTGAGACCTTCTCAGAATGGCCTTTACTGTCCATATTTTTATCAGCATTTTGCTCACCACCATTTAACCAGTCTCTAAAAAGTTCCAAATCTTCCCTAGTTTTCTTGTCTTCTAAACTTTTACCAGCGTCTTGGCCTTTTCTAGCCTGTCCCTCCAAATTCCTGCAGACTCTCCTCAACACCCAGTTCCANCTTGGCCTTTTCTAGCCTGTCCCTCCAAATTCCTGCAGACTCTCCTCAACACCCAGTTCCAAAGCTGTTTCCACATTTTCAAGCATTTGTTATAAGCAACACCCCAACTCCTGGAACCGGTTTTCTGTATTAGTCCGTTTTGTGTTGCTTGTAACAAAATACCTGGATCTGAGTGATTTCTAAAGAAATCTAAATTTATTGCTAATAGTTTCTGAGGATGGGAGGTCCAAAGTCCATCTGCTGGTGGCGACAGCAACCTGGGGTCTCACATTGCAAGAGGGTGGAAACAGAGAGAGCAGAGGG
>NW_007728021.1:218623-219267 GCF_000696425.1 Galeopterus variegatus | reverse complement strand
CCTATATAGGATCCGAACCCGTGGCCTTGGTGTTATCAGTACCGCACTCTCCCGAGTGAGCTGCAGGCCGGCCCTTATGACCCCTGATTATAAAGGGACATGTCATATGCACCCCTGCTGCTCATGTCCTCAAGTTGATCACTCGGGCCAAAGAGCGTTTAGGGCAGCATCTGAAATTAGGCCAAGGTCATGGTTCCACTGCCAAAGGGCAGAGCTGGACTGTATGCTTCCTTCCATTTCCTCCCATGCATTGGAAGTCTGTGGAAAGCCAAGTTGTTTGGGTTTCTTGTTTATTCTGAAGTTCCTCAAACTAGTTCCTCAATTTCAGAACCAGTCACCAGTGACAATAATGAACTTGAAACCTCCTCCCTTATAGGGAGCCTGAGTCTGTCTCTCTTCATCTTCTAATACAGGTAGACCCTGATTGAAACCAGTCCCCCCTGTGAAAACCAGATTTACAAACCCAAAAAGAAGTTGAGTGGTGGGATTGATCGTAGCCTAGGGTACTGCTACTTGTTTAGAATTCAGTCTGAAAGGTTAGATAAGGAGAGTTGTTTTTCACAACCAAAACGCTTGTAATGATGACTTCAGGCTTGGCAAGATCACAAAGTGCATTTTGACTCATCAAAAAAACTGATTGTGTT
>NW_007728021.1:215932-217810 GCF_000696425.1 Galeopterus variegatus | reverse complement strand
GACTTCAGGCTTGGCAAGATCACAAAGTGCATTTTGACTCATCAAAAAAACTGATTGTGTTTGGCACAATTTTAGCATCGAAGGCAGCTGATGGCACTGCAATCTTTGGAAATTGGTCACTGCTGAATGGTATACAGTGCAGACCCCATTTGATCACAAAATTCAGTAACACAAAATACCCTCACTTGCAGATTGCAGTAACACTTGAAATGTTTTTGTGTGCATACATAAAAAATTCCTTGCTACTTATTGTATAAAATGAATTACACACGTGGCTATGTTTTTTTCCTCAATACTATTTCCGCTTCCTCATGTTCTCTACATTCTAATTCCATGTTGGGGCTGGCCCGTGGCTCACTTTGAAGAGTGTGGTGCTGATAACACCAAGGCCATGGGTTTCGATCCCTGTATAGGGATGGCTGGTTCACTCACTTGGGAGAGCGTGGTGCTGACAACACCAAGTCATGGGTTAAGATCCCCTTACCAGTCATCTTTTTAAAAAATTTAAAAAAAAAAATAATAATAATAATAATAATTCCATGTTGGTGTCTGTGGACCAGTCATGCCCCCTGTGGTATCTTTTCTACTTGCTCTTGGCTCTCCTCGTGCAAAAGATTTGAGTTGAATTGAAAATGTCCTTGTAGCACTTTTCTTTTAAAATTGATAAAATGCCCTATATCTGGGGCCTGGGGACACAGTACTGATCACATTTGTGAAGATAGTAGCTGATGCTCAAGGCTTTGTTATAAAAGATAGCCTCAAGAAGCTGGAGCCAGGCTTTATGAAATGAATGGCAAATTTGAATTTTTTCAAATTCATAGAAATGATCTTTGGGATGGACCCAGCTATGCTGGGCATGGGTGGGCTAAGGAGCACAGGTCTGCCACAAGTCCAGCCTAGAGTCTTTGCTACCCATTGCTTTTTCCAGGACATAGGGGGAAAAAAAAAACCCTGCTTTTTCCAGAACATAGGCTTACTCTGCTCATGCTTCCTAATTAAGGTGCTGCCTCCTAGGTCAGTACTTGGGTTACTCACTAACAAACCTTTGGCTTGTGGCAGCTTCTGCATTTGAGTCCCCTTTTTTTTTTCCTACTTTTTTCCAAGTCACACAATAAAGAGTCCCAATTTTTAAAGCTCAGATCATTTGAAAGTGGATACAGTAGGCTGGCTGATTAGCTCAGTTGGTAGAACATGGTGCTGACAACACCAAGGTCAAGGGTTCGAATCTCCATACCGGCCAGCCACCATAAATCAAAACCAAAACAAAAAAAGAAGAAAGTGGATAGAGTGTCATGATTATGAGTATGGGCTTTGACATAGAAGTTCCTTGTACAAATCCTGCTGCTGCATTTCCCTGCAATGTGGCCTTGGGCAAATTACTTGACCTACTATAAGTTTCTTCCTCCATATAAAGAGAATAATAGTAGTATCTTGCTCACAGAGTTGTGAGGATTCCAGAAACACTGCATACATTACCTAGTACATAGTATGCACTAATAGCTGCCATTATTATTTATTTGTATTATTATTGATAACCAGCTTGTGATCATGTATATACAAATAGCAGATTGTTGAAAACACCCAAAGATAACCATGGGACAACTAATTTCAACTCTAGCTGCCAAGGAATTGTGGGTCCTGATTCCTCATGACCCAAGGAATTGTGGGTCATTCCTCACCATTTAGAGCTGAGGCACTGCCAGGGGACACAGAAGCCGGATGGATGTGCAGAATACTCTTCAAAGAACATGCTCATGGGCTGTCCTTTTCTTGCTGACCACGCTGTCCCTCTGCTCTTGAGAATTCTCCTCCTCCTCCTTTGACAGGGTCTGTCTAGACTTTTCGTCTGATACTAGGGCTGCTGGTTAGAATCTAGGG
>NW_007728021.1:213503-214641 GCF_000696425.1 Galeopterus variegatus | reverse complement strand
CTTTGACAGGGTCTGTCTAGACTTTTCGTCTGATACTAGGGCTGCTGGTTAGAATCTAGGGAGGGTGGGTCCCAGGTCTGCATAGACAGGGACTTTCAAACAACTTGCACGTCCACTCACCATAAGGACTCCCATCTTGTAACAGCTTCTGTCTCACTGGAGGTTCAGCTAACATTTATGGAGCCCCCACTGCATGCCAAATACTGTAATGGGAAACTTAAACATTGTTTCTTACATTTAATCATCCTAAAATATCCTGTTATGTAGGTTTGAAAATCTGTAATTTAAAGATAGTATACTTGAGTCTCAGATTAAGTGAACTGTGCTCACTTCGGCAGCACATATACTAAAATCAGATTAAGTGACCTGCCCATGGTCACACACCAGAGTATTGAGAGACTAAGATTTGAACTCAGACCTTTTTGACTCGAACGTCATCCTGTTATGTCAGCCAGCTCTCAGGATTAGAAAGTGATATGCTGAAATAAATTACCTCCAAGGGCTCTTCTGATTTTAGGAGATTTTGTGATTCCTTTATCAATTATTTGTCCATCTGCCTATCTTTTCCCACACTAGATTGTAAGCACCTTAAGGGCAAGGATAGTATCTTTCCAATAAATAAGGAATATAATGTTTGGGAACCACCCATCTGATCCTACCTACTTCCGTGACACACAGAAACAGGAGAAAAGAGCACACTAACAAAAGGATCACACAGAAATTCCAATCCCAGGAATTTTCCACCTAGAATTACTTGCACTTCCAAGATACAAAGATGTGACTAAAGGTGGATTTTTTGCAGTATTACTTATAAGTGAAAAATTGGAAACAAAGTCCATCCATAGAATAGGTGGAGAAATGATGGTACATCTATACCATGTTATCTTATGGAGCCATTAAAAGAATGGAACAAATCTACATATGCTGAAATGGAACAGTATTTACAATATATTGTTAAGTGAAAGATGTGGCTTGTATAATAATATGTGTGTATAATCCCATGTTTATTTAAAAAATAGTTCCAAGCTGTATGTTTGTATGCATAGTAATAGAGCTAGAAGGATTACACCAAACTTGTGTTTCTTTTTTTTTTTTTCCTTTTTGTCTTTTTTCGTGACCGGCAACGGATCGCAACCCT
>NW_007728021.1:152924-212283 GCF_000696425.1 Galeopterus variegatus | reverse complement strand
TGAGAACATACAGTATTTTTCTTTCTGTGTTTCTTATGTTGTGGGGAAGAGGGAACAGTGCAGAAAGTGCTTTTTTGCTCTATGTACTTTTGTATTGTTTAAATTTTTATAATGAACAAATACTTCTTTTGTATTTGAAAAAAAATTTTTTTAAGGCAGAGTCAGAGATTGTATAAAGAAAATAAGAGAGGCTAGCCAGAAAAACCTGCCTCCCCTGGGTTTCCCAGACTGGGCCCAGCCTGCCCATTTCACCCCTTCACATAAGGAGCGGAGGAGGGCCCGGTGTTTTTCCCTCTGGTCCAGTTCTGCTACTCTTTCTGGGGCCACTCGTTCCCAGGAGTGCCCCTTACACCCCGCGCCAGCACAGGTCTCCAACCACTGCACATATTTGTTGTTGGATGATAATAAATAAAGACTGGGGAGTGCTGGCCATCGGAGCTGACAGCCATCTCTGAGCCCCTTCCTACTTAAGTCACAACTGATCAAACTTGCAGTTGCAGGAGAGAACAGGAAAGGGAGTGAAATAAAAACCAAAACGGGAGCAAGTTCACCCATCGCATGCCTCCTGCTTTCGTGGCCCATTTGCCAGAACTAGTGACCAGCCCCAGAGGTTCTGGTGAGTTCTCTCATAGGTGTGCACAGTGTGGGGCAGGGGGAAGCAGCTTATCACGTGCTTATTTAGCCCCACTCACAAACGTGGACCAGGTGCCTCCCAAATTCTCTTCCCATACCAAAAGGTCCTTGTTTAGTTAGAGCTTATTTTCATTATAAAAGTAATACCCTACAGAGAACATCTGTGGAGGGATATGCAAGAAACTGGTAATGAGCACCCCCTTAGAGGAGTGGGGGAGGATGGGAAGGACTTACGCTTTTCACTGTATATTCCTTCCTTTTTTTTTTTTTAAACCACTTAGAAACATTATCTATTAAAAAATGAAAACTAGGGGGCTGGCTGGTTACTCAGTTGGTTAGAGCACAGCCTTATAATACCAAGGTCGTGGGTTGGGATCCCCATACTGGCCAGCTGCCAAAAAATTGAAAAAAAAATAAAAAGGAAAACTGAGAAAACATATACACTCACTGAAAAAAAGGTGGCAAAATTAGAAGAGTATAATAAATATTAAAACATCCATAGGCCCACCACCAAGAGAGTCATTGCTACATGTCTGTATTAGGTGTCTGTGTTTTTATAAATGTTGGCATAATTATACAGATACGTGTTATGTGGGATCATACTGTAGATATAATTCTGTACTTTTTCTATTACCATTATATCCCAAAAGCATTTCTCCATATTGTTAAGAATTATTTATAAACATTTTTAATGGATGTGCCATGATTTACTTAATAATTATCCTTCTCCTGTAATTAGAATTTTTTAATTCCAGTGTTTTGCTATTATAAAGGTACTCTGAACGTCTTTGATTGTGCCTCTTTTTCTGTATTTCTATTTGCTCCATACCTAGATTGCGATTCTATGAGTTGTGCACACAAAAAACAGTTATCTTCTCTTGGTATAATGTTTATGGTCTCTCGAGTCCTTTTATCTACATTATTTCATTTGATGAGTAAAAGGGAGTGAGGGTGTGAGTAAGGGCCAGCGTGAGGGGAGGAGAGAGGAAACGAGGCACTGGGTGGTCAGAAAAGGAGGCCATCAGTGCAGTGAAGCTGCTGGTAGGGGTTTTGTGAAGGTAGAGGCCTGAGCTTCACCTCTGAAGGACCAGCAGCATGTGCAGGGTGGCCCACACAAGAAAGTGGCACACATGGAGACGTACACATGGAGACATGTGGAGTTGAGTAGGAAGGGGTGTGGAGAGATCAGACTGGCCAGAGACAAACCCTGTGTTTTGGGAAACAGTGGTCAGATAGATTAGGGACCACAGAGTTGGGCCTGGTTCCATCAGCAGTTATCTTTGAGCTTGAGGTTGTCTTAAAGGCACGATGATTTAGGATTAGCTTGGCATCAGTGTGGGATGAATGGAGGTCAGGGAAAAGCTGGAAGTAGGTAAGACCTGTGCTAATGGAATAGATGTGAGCTAATTAAAATGCCTTAAACTTCTGAAGGGGCCTTGTAGACAGCAGTGTTTCTGTGTGCCTGGGACTAGCCAACATTGCCAGGCATGTGGTGGGGCTTAGAGGAGTCATAAATTTTATTCCATACATTTTATTTACTCTGCAGTTTGACCTGTGGAATTGGCGGCGAGACTGAGTTTTTGTGGGCATGTTAGGTTTCTTTTTTATAACTGATCTATAAGATTTTAATGATTAATGTACATTTCATATCCTCCTTAAAGGGAAATGCTTATGCAGAAATCATTCTCCTGGGAATCAGGTTTCAAGCTGGCTAGTGAGTAGGTTTTGAGATTCCTCCTGCTGAGTTTCACTCAGAGTGCCCAAGTTCGGACCCCAGTGATGCCCCTTCTTCCTTCCTCAGACATCTGTCCCTAGATCCCAGTGATCATATGCCCACTCCTTCTCTCCACCTGAGGGAAGTAATTAATGAAGCCTTCCAAAGGCCTGTAACTTGTGATACTGTTAGTCCAGGCCAGGGTGGGGGACTGTACCAATGGCAGGGTTTTCATCTAATGTCCAGCATTCCCTATCTGCCCTTACCCTGTAAGTTCCTCCAGTCTGGAACTCTGCCCCCAATTCAGAGGAATTCAGAATTATACCCCCTTCACTCTTCTGAGAATTTAAACCCTGAGAGTGTAAGAGGACCAAGCACATGTCCGTGATCTGGAACCTGAACTTCATCTCCAGCCTCCTCGCCTGCAGCTGCCCAACTTAAGCTTTACCCACCAGCAACTTCAAACTGTTTGTAATTCCTACGTAGAGTCGCCTCTGTGCCTTACCTTTTGCCATCCCCTCTACCTGGAATAGCCTCTCCTTTTTCTTGGGCAATTGATGTTTATCCTTGAGACCCAGCCCAGGCATCACCTCCTTTAGGAAGCCTTTCCTGACACCCCCAGGCTGGGCTGGCTGTCCCTCTGTGTGTCCCTCTCTGAATCCCTCCCTTGCATCTGCTCTGTCTCTGTCCTTGCACTCCGGTATTGTATTGTACTCTCCTGACTGCTTGTCTCTCTCCCCTAGTAGACTGTAAGTTCCTCAAAGGACTGCGTCTTCTTCCTCAGTGTCCTCCCAGCGCTGAGCGCAGGGCCCAGCACCCAGCAGACCCCATACATGCACAAGGACTGCTGTGTTGTCACATCCTGCAGCACTCTGCACTTGGACAGGACACTCTGAAGCCAACACCTTACTCACCATAAAAGCAGCTGCCCAACTTAAGCTTTACCCACCAGCAACTTCAAACTGTTTGTGATTCCTACGTAGAGTCGCCTCTGTGCCTTACCTTTTGCCATCCCCTCTACCTGGAATAGCCTCTCCTTTTTCTTGGGCAATTGATGTTTATCCTTGAGACCCAGCCCAGGCATCACCTCCTTTAGGAAGCCTTTCCTGACACCCCCAGGCTGGGCTGGCTGTCCCTCTGTGTGTCCCTCTCTGAATCCCTCCCTTGCATCTGCTCTGTCTCTGTCCTTGCACTCCGGTATTGTATTGTACTCTCCTGACTGCTTGTCTCTCTCCCCTAGTAGACTGTAAGTTCCTCAAAGGACTGCGTCTTCTTCCTCAGTGTCCTCCCAGCGCTGAGCGCAGGGCCCAGCACCCAGCAGACCCCATACATGCACAAGGACTGCTGTGTTGTCACATCCTGCAGCACTCTGCACTTGGACAGGACACTCTGAAGCCAACACCTTACTCACCATAAAGCCTCAACCTGCCCTCAGTCACTGGATTTTGACGTTCTTTATTGGGTGCCTGTATATGATTGTTGTATCTTTTTGTCTTAAGTATTTTGTCTGATATTAATATTACATGGTTTTGGTTAGTATTGGTCCAGCATCTCTCTTTCCATCCCTTTATTTTCAACTTTTCTATACAATTTTGTTTCTTTTAGTCAGGCTCTAGCTGGATTTTTTTTAATCCTATCTGATTTGTCTGTTTTTTAATCTATTTTGTGTATTGTGATTAATAATATATTAATATTTTGACTCATTTCTGCCACCTTATGTTTTCATTTTATATTTATTGTCCTTTTTGCTTCTTTTTCCCTCCTTTCCTTGCGTTCTGTTAGAATGACAAAGTTTTCTGTTTTTCCTTCTTTACTCTTCTGGTTTGGAAACTCTGAATTGTATTTCTGTTCTTACAGTAGTTACTCTTACATTTAACATGTGTACTTAACTGTAACTTTTCTAATGAAATTTAGATATTTTCTTATGTAAGTTCTCCAAAAAGGCAAGGATCTTATTACTCTTTACCCTATTGAGCAAGCCACTCCACTTCTTTCTTATTATTGTTGTCTAAAATTTAATGTTTTTAAATGGTTTTAACTAATTTTTTTTTTTTTTTTGTCTTTTGTCTTTTTCTGTGTCCAGCCACGGATCGCAACCCTCAGTGTTGCCCCCGCACCAGACCGGGGACCGGCAACGGGATCGCAACCCTCGGCGTTGCTCCCGCGCCTCGCTCAGCCAGTGAGCGGGAACCGGTCTGTATGTGGGATCCGAACCCTCGGGCGGGAGCGCCGCCGCGCTTCCCAAGCGGCGCACTATCCAGTGCGCCACCGGGCCGGCCCTTAACTAATTTTTTAATATTTAATTGTTAATTAAATCGACCAGCATATTGTATCAGTTCCTACCCACTGTTTCTTACATCCCATTTCTTTTCTCTGATTTACTTTTCTGCTTTCCAAAGCACTTGCTTCAGTGGTTCTTTTGGTGAAGGTAGTGCCATCTTACCTAGAACTCTCGTTTGTGTATGTATGTATTGTGTGTGGATTTGTTCAGTTGTTTTAAGGAAATGAAATGACCTGTTAAAGCTAATCAAGTAAAAAATCATAACACCCCAGGAGGACGGACTGATACAACTCAACTAGAAGTCTGACAAATTTATTGCTGATGCAACCCTTGCTGATGAGACTCCTCATTTTTTGTTCTTGTATTTCCTACATGGGCTAAGAAATTATTACCAACAGTAGATAGGCAGATCTTGGGGGTAAAATATGGGTTGTAATATCCATGTGAATAGTAATACTGCTCAGTTTCTGGATGTTTTGGGTACCTCTGCCAACAAATTGTTATTCTAGAAAGGAACTGTTGATCCTTGGGTCTCAGGGGAATGGGCCAGAAGTGTCCTGGCTTGAGCCCTAGCCCCACGTTAGATATTCTAGTTGTATAAAATGAGCCTCATTTGTTCCTGCAGGTAACTTAAGTCTCTGAGCCTCAGTTTCTTTATCTATAAAATGGGAACAATATTACCAATCTTGCAAGGTTGCTGTGAGGTACATCGATAATACAGATAAAGCACCTAGCACAATGCCCAGCACACAAAAGACATTTATGAATGGAAGTGGTTATTACACTTCTTGGCACTTAGGAGACACTCACTGAACACTTGCTGAGTAGTGAATGCAGGAGTCTACCATGAAAGGTTTCATTGAGGAGCTAGGTCATAAAGGAGAGGTGAGATTTGGGCAGACATTAATAAAGGAGGACAGAAAGAAGGCATTCCCTGTGAGAGGAACTGTGAGTGAAGGAAGAGAATCAGAGGGTTGTGCATGCAGCCCTGCTCAGGCAAGTGAAAGCATCAGTCTGGCTGGAGCAGAGGTTGGGGTGGGCAGTGGGGGAGCTCTGGGAGGGCAGGCAGAGCAGAAAGGGGAGCCAGGGCTAAGCGTGTATGTGGATCTTTGGATCCACCTGGCCAGAAGGCTGTTTTGCCAGGCCAGCTCACTCTGCCTGGCACTTGCCTTTGGTTCCCCTTCCTGCATAGACCTTCATTTCATTTTTGATAGGCAGAGGCTTGCCCAGTGTGGCCTGGTGGCCAGACAAGCTGAAAGTTTAAAAGAGGAAGCATCTGGATGAAATTGGTTTTCAACCAATATCTTATTAAGGAAGTTGAGTCATTCTGCTTCTGCTATTTATCCCCTCTGGGCATTCAGAGAAGGACAAATTTTTACTTCCAGATGAAATAGTCATGACAGGGATTTGCCCTGGCCCCTCAGTGGATATTCTCAAGATGGATTTTTATTTTCAAGACAGATTTTTATTTTTATTTTCCTTTCATGTATGGAGAACTAAGGCTCCATAGTGTGGAATGTCTAAGGTAAGGCTCAAGATGCCTTGACTATATGGTGCTGAAACAGAGAAGTCCCACCATTTCAGGGGTGGGTTTTAGTAGCCTGGTGGCAGGCAAGGGGATGAACATTCATTTAGCATCTTCTGTTGGCCAGGCAAATTGGTCAGCATTTCATGTCCTCTCCTTCACTCAGTCCTCAAGTCAACTCTGAGGAAGCTAAGAGAAGAAACTCACAGCAGTTAAGTGGCCTGTTCAAGGCTTATATGTAGGCTCAGGAGGCAGCAGCCCGGGTTCAACCCCAGTTTGTAACTGCGTAAACTTTTTGGCATGCTACTGAACTCTAAGTCATATCTTCACATCTGAAAATGAGATTAATAGTGGTAGGTGTTCAATAAATATTGACAATTATTGTTTAGAATTGGAGTCATCCAGCCCTCAAACAGTCCTGACAAGTCAGTTACATTCTGGGAACTAGAAGGAACCTCAAAATTTTCCTAGGCCACTGGTTTCCAAACTCTTGGAGACCTAGGATTCTACAGGGGTCCTTGGTAAGTGGAGGGAAGCTGAGCGTAAGGAACTCTCACCCACCTCCTTGAGTCAGAGCAGCTGGTTCTCGTGTGGGTTACATGCCAGTTGCATGCTTCTAGCTCTTTTATATATCAGGGTTTGAGGTATGATTTCATTTGACAGAAATGGTCCTGCTGCTTTTTTTAAAAAAAAGTTGCCAAGCTATAACCCATAACTTCTGGTTCCTGGTCTGGTGTTCTCACTGTACTGTACTTACTAAAACAGGGAACTGAAATAATGATACATTTTAGAAAGGTTCCATCTTTTTTTTTGTCTTTTTTCGTGTCCGGCAACGGATCGCAACCCTCAGTGTTGCGCCCGTACCGGACCGGGACCAGCAACGGGATCGCAACCCTCCGTGTCGCACCCGCACCTCACTCAGCCAGTGAGCGGGAACCGGTCTGTATGTGGGATCCGAACCCTCGGCGGGAGCGCCACCACACTCCCAAGCGGCACACTGTAGCAGTGCGCCACCGGGCCGGCCTGAAAGGTTCCATCTTTGAAGACCAACATTTAAAACATTACTTTTGTACCTTTCAGTGAATCAAAAATTCATTTAGCCTAAATGTCATTTCTGTCCCAGAATCCTAGGAACAGAAATTTTGCTGTTATAGAAAACATTGCTGTGATAGTGTTGGGCCCTCATTGTCCAATAGAACTTTCTGTAGTGATGGAAATGTTCTCTATCTGCACTGTTTAATATGGTAGCCAGTGTGGCAGAGAAACTGATCTTTAAATTTTATTTAATTACATGTAAATAGCCGTATGGTGCAAGTGGCTACCATTTTAGACTTTGTAGCCATAGACTATAGAGCAGGGGTCAAATGGTAGTCTCCAGTCCCTTAGCATCAGAATCACCCAGAGAACTTGTCAAAGTACAGATTCTGGGCCTAACACCCGGTGACTCTGATTCAGTAGGTTTTAAGAATTCATCTGGATGTGCTAATTGCAGTCAGGTTGGAAACCACTGCATTAGAGAGCTCTACTTTGGAATGGAAGAAAAGAACGAGAACCAGGCATTTAGCCCTAGCACCAATCTTCTGGGAGGACTAAGAGCAACCTGCTGGGGAGTGGCAGATCCTTGGAGTATGTGGCGAAGCTATGGACCTCTTCCCTAGGAAAATACAAATTGCATATATTTTCTGGGGCTCACAGACCTCCCTGAAGCCATCCTTGGGCCAGATAAAGAACTCATACAGCTATGCCCAGGAGTTGATCTGGTACCATCCCAGTATTTCTTACCCCGAGACTTCTCCAGAGGACCATTGAGGCCCCACGGAAGAGAGAGCAGGCGTGTTTATCATCAGGCCTGAAAGGATGAGTTCTATTCCTTTCCTTTCCTCTTTTGTTTTCATGGTTTGTGGGTGAGCCAGTGGATTTGACTGTGGCGCTGCTCACGTCCTCAGCTCTGATGCAGAGAGCAGCTGGACGAAGGCCCTGATCCTCCTCCCTGAGCATGCTGGGCTCCCCTCTCCTTGGAGGAGAGGTTGAGGCTCAGGCTGCTGAGCTCAGAGCCTCCTTTGCAGTACCCTGATGACTCATCCAACAGTATTGGAGGCCTGCATGGAGCTGGGAGAGTGTGCAGGCCAAGTCTTGGATCAGGATTTTGACTTGCTGTTAGAGGCAGAGACCTAACTGACTCCCACTTGGTCCTCAGTCCCCACACACTGCAGGAGAGAGAAGGGGCCAAGCTGCAGGGCTGTGAGCTGGGTGAACAGCCAGCAGTCAAAGCCCAGGGCTGGGGAGGCCACCTGGCCAGCATCCCAGGCTTCATACAGAACCCTGGTGTTTGTAGACCAGAACCATGGAGAAGTGGGGAAGGAGAGCAGGAGCAAGCACGTATGTATGTGTAGGAGGGCTGCTGTCAGACCAGGGTCCCAAGAATAGCCTCTTGGACTTGGAGGCTGTTCGGTGAGAGTCTGAGTCATAGTCATGTGGCCCAGGAAAGCCAGCTGCAGGAGAAGCTTTACAGCTCCCAGGCCGTGATTTTGTGCCCCTGGGAGCTGAGGGTCAGCCTGTTTTCTCCATGCCCTTCACAGGTTCAGCTGCCATCTGCTGGGTCAGCTTCTCAACAGCCTTCTTGTTACTGTCTGCCTACCAGATTGTCAGATGAGTCATCAGGGAACTGCAAAGGAGGCTCTGAGCTTGGCGGCCTCGGCCTCAGCCTCAGCCTCAGCCTCAATCTCAACCTCTCCTCCAGGGAGAGGGGCGCCAGGTGTGCTCATAGAGAGAGGATCGGGGCCCTTGGCTGGCTGCCCAGCTGAATGGATGGCTCCTGGGCTGCGGGAGTGCCCCACAGCTTTTCTGGAGGATCTCTAGCTCAGGGTGAGCTGTCTGGAACACTGGGCTGGGCCATGCCAGGCAGAGACAGGCTATGTGAGCCCGAGCACAGCTAGATCTGAATGGCTGGCTGTTCTCGGAGTACCTACTGCGCACTTGGCCCTGTTTTTCTCATTGATCAGATGGGATTCTGTCTTCCTGCTTGGTGCTCAGGATCTTCCTGTCTCTGAAGGTCATGGGAAAGCACTCTTCATCCTTTGAGTCCCTTGTTCAGCCAACATCAGTTGTCTCATCTGTGCCCCGCTGTGCTGTACACTGGGGGTGCAACCGTGTGCCTTACCTCTGCCCTCAGGATCCTTCTGACCAGGAAGGACCATGAGTTTTCTCTCCTTGTGTTTGCCTGCAACCCAGGGGCTGGGGAGTGGGCAGCATGGACTAAAGAGCCCGGGGTCTGGGTCTGCCCCTGCCACACGTGGGCTGAGAGACCTTGGGCTAGTCTCCACTTAACTAGGCCTGAGGTTCTCCAAATAAAAAGGAGCAGGTTAAAGTGACGTTGAGCTCCCTGTAAGCACACTCTACTACTGTTAGGCTTGGAGAATTTAGTTTGCCCTTTAGATTTCATTTCCGCTGGAATAGAGGCTGAGAAAGGTAACCTCTACTCTAGGCCTTATCAGTTCTTTTTCGGAGGTGGAGTGTGTTGGGGAAGTATGTGGTGGGATGAAACTATGATTGCAAGAAAAATAGCCTGCCTTGGAGGCCTTTCACCTAATCAGAAGTCAGAATCCCCCTAAGACTTCTTAAGATCATCAAGTGACTGTGAGGTTGCCCATTTGGCCTCCTTAGCAACTGGCCTTCAGAACCAAATCCAGGCATTCATGCTGGAAGCTGGAGCTGCTCTGAGTTCAAAGTTAGGAGGCTCCTGAAGGCAGAGATGTGGGGAACAAATTAATAATGACCAGCAAACCCCACCCCCTTCCCAATCGAACGGCACAGCCTTTCGTAGCCATCGTGGAGAAAAGATGAGTGAGACCAGTGCAGTAGGAGGACGCTTCTGCCTAGTGTTCCTCGCTTTCCCACTGTCTCCTTTCCTCTTCGGGCCTGACCGGGCAAAAGGCCAGAGGTACTGGAACTTTGGCTTCACGTGGTCTGCCTTTCTTTTTTTTTTTTTAAAGATGACCGGTAAGGAGATCCTAACCCTTGACTTGGTGTTGTCAGCACCACGCTCAGCCAGTGAGCGAACCGGCCATCCCTATATAGGATCCGAACCCGTGGCCTTGGTGTTATCAGCACCACACTCTCCCAAGTGAGCCACGGGCCGGCCCCACGTGGTCTACCTTTCTGCCCAGAGAACAAACAGAGGAGTGATCCAGGCTTCATGGAGCTACAGCAGCGAAGACCAAAGCTGTTAGTAACACCTTTAAGACCAACCTACTGTCAGAGAGCAATTATGAAAAAACTGTCTGCATTTGGTGACTTTTCAGGATTTGTTTAAAGCAAGTCACACCCCAGAGGGGCCCTGCCCTATGAAAAAGTCCCAGTCTTTTAAAAGGTTTCCAAATGGTAACCATCTCAGATCGGTGCTGTTCTCTTTCATGACAATCTGGTCTATGTGCTGTTGGCCCAAATTGTCGGCAACACTGGGCTGCTCTCCCTTGCATCATCCTCAGCAATGCATGGCTGGGTGAGGCAGGACCCAGAGAGAGGTGAATTCTCATGCTTTGTCCTATTTTTAGAGGTACAGGTTGGTGTTAGGGCCTCTGATGTGAATTCTACTACTAATGTCGCCTGAAAAAAAAATGATACAAGAAGTTTGCAGCCAGTGCGTTTGGACATTAGAGGAGAAAACGTGTCTTCTGGAGACTCACAAGCAGATGAGTCTTGGGAAAGAAGTCAAGTGCTGAGTACCATTTGCATGTTGAGTTTTAGACTTTATAATATGTATATATACACACATACTCTCAGTTTATGCATATATCTACCTCCTGCCAGGGGACAAAACAAAACCTTGATTCTCTCCACTTGGAGAAAGCCCCTGTGGACTGTGTAGACATGTGCTCTAAGAAGGCAAGGCTGTGTGGGGTCAGTGAGGTGGTGGTGATCTTAAAGGATGGGATTCACCACCCTGTCCTGGGGAAGCAAAGTTCGCGATAAAACAAGCAACAGACAAAGATTTAGCCCTTAAAAAGGCAAGAAGGAACCAACCCAATATTTGTGCTACATTTGTGTCCCAGAGGGAATGGGCTGGAATCCTCCTTGTTGGGCACAGTGGAGAAATCCATTTATGTTGGGGTGCTGATAGCCTGGGGGCCTACACCACGTGGGACATGTGGAGATGTTGAGAGGTTGACTCCATTACCATTTGGGGTGTTTGGAGGATAAATATGTGTGGCCTAAAGAGGCAGAGACCCTTTGCTCCCTTTCTCCTCCAACCCGTGCCTCCTGTGCCCCCTGGTCTGGGACCCTGAGTGACCTGTTCTGTTTGGTTTCTGTTTGGTCTCTCTCAGGGTGAGCGTGAGCCTGGGAAATGGCAGTGATGGAAATGGCCTGCCCAGGCGCCCCTGGCTCAGCAGTCGGGCAGCAGAAGGAGCTCGCCAAAGCCAAGGAGAAGCCACCACCGATGGGGAAGAAGCAGAGCCCCGTTTACAAGCTGGAGGCGGTAGAGAAGAGCCCCGTGTTCTGCGGGAAGTGGGAGATCCTGAACGACGTGATCACCAAAGGCACAGCCAAGGAAGGCTCTGAGGGAGGGCCAGCTGCCATCTCCATCATCGCCCAGGCCGAATGTAAGGGCCTGGGGTGGTTGTGCATGCAGGGGCAGGTGGCTGGGCACAGGGGAGGCCAGGCCCAGGGTCCACTTTTGCAGAGAGAGGTCAGGATGACCACTCTACAAGACTCTCATGAGACACAACTGGGGGTCCAGACTCAGTGTGAAGTGGGAACTGTACAAGTGCCGGGATGGAACACAGATAGGAGTCGTGGCAAATGGAGGCTATGCCTGTCGTGACCAGAGCAGGGGAAGAGAGCTGGGAGGCAAGACTTCTTGGGAGCCCTTTGCAGGATTGTTAAGCAGGCCATTAACTTTCTCCTGTGACCTTGAGCAGCCTGAGCGTCTGGAGAGGCCCCAGACAGGAAAGGCCAGGTGTCCTGGAAAGCCCCGGCTGGTGCATGGAGGCCCTTCCCCACCTTTCACCTAGAGATTGAGCAGCCTGAGCGTCTGGAGAGGCCCCAGACAGGAAAGGCCAGGTGTCCTGGAAAGCCCTGGCTGGTGCATGGAGGCCCTTCCCCACCTTTCACCTAGAGATGCCCCACCCCATAGGACAAACACCCTGCTCTTGGGCTTGCTGGGCCAGTCCAGGGGCAGCAGGCAACCCCAGGGTGAGGCCTGGTCGTGCCCTTTATGCTTCTACTCAGTGGTGGTGGCCGTCCCCAGATAGAAGCTTCCAGGAGGTCCAGGTGGGGCCAGGAGTCCTCCTCTCTCTCCAGCACCCACCCTCCAACCCAGAGGTTTGTTGGGGTGGAACCTGGAGAGCCAGACAGCTTGCCATGGCACTTCCCACATCGACATATCTTTCCTCTCATCTCCCAATTCCTTCTGGTTGGTTTTTGAAGAGAGATAAGAGAATAAAAATTAAAGTGGAGTGAGTGACATAATAATGGTGATACACACACACACACATACACTATGTACACATACCTATATAAATATATAATAGACTATATTTATTGAGCTGTCTACAATAGCCTATATTTCCTGTGCGCAGGTGCTGTATTGAGGGTTTGATGTGGGTATCTCACTTACGTGCCACTTACTCCAAGTGAAGCGAAGTGGGCACCATATGCTCCCCATATTTTAGGTGTTCCCTCTGCTCTTGACCATTCAGCTGGGAGGGAGAGGGGACACAGTGAGTGAGGGCAGGGGGCACTGGTCGGGAGGTGAATCCTCAGACAGAGGTGGTCTGGGAAGGGGGGGAAGGAGTGGCCCAAGAGGGGATCTCTGTAAAGTGTCTCTCCTACGTGCTGAATTCCTATCTTTCTCCTCTCCTTTCTGCTTATCCAACCCCTTTTCCTTTACTTAAAAGGTGAGAATAGCCAAGAGTTCAGCCCCACCTTCTCAGAACGAATTTTCATCGCTGGGTCGAAACAGTACAGGTAAGAAGGCGAGCTTGAGCGGGAAGGCAGGGGACTGGAACCGGAGTGGCCCCGTGCCCAGCTGCCTGCCCAGGCTGCTCCCAGCTGACCCTGGCTCCCGCCTTCAGCACCTGCGGTTCAGCCCTGGAACCCGCCCAGGCTTTCCTGGCTGAGCCGCTCTCTCAGCCAAATAAGCTTTTCACGGCGTGTGGATGACTGCCTCTGGGTCACATCAACTGGACGTTTTATTTTTATTCTCCTCAGAGTCCTTGTGGCACCTCCTTGTTTCCCATCAACAGGGCGGGGGCTGGGAACAGGAGCCGCTTCCCGCTGGCATGTGACCACGGGCGCAGGCCCAGAGGGGCCGCCTTCACTGTCCTGCAGGGGAGAAACCCACCCGTGTCTTTCCTTGTGCGAGACACACCGGGGAGGATGAGGGGAAGCAGGAGGGCCCAGGCAGACTCAAGCCATGCACGGAAGCCAGGGTGGGGCCCAGTCTCCCCACTCCCTCAAAGATGATTTTTGACAACTAAGAGTTGAACCTTAGAAACAATTCCTTCCTCCTCCAGGCAGACTTTTTTAGCATTAAAATGTGAAAAAAGGCTAGTCAAAAAGGTCGTGGGGAGGGCTGCTGCCCCGGACCAAGAAATGCTCAGTGTTTGGTCGAATTCCCTCAGCTGCCCCAGATGCCTTTTGCCCAAGGTTGGGTGTGTCTGGTGCACTCACTTCGTCTAGCTGCCTGAGAGAAGCCTGCAGGCTTCTAGCAGTCCCCAGGGCTGAGTGAGTCCGCCTCCTTCGTGGGGCAGAAGATGAGGCTGGGGAGGTGGCTGAGGCTGTGGTCTGCTTCACGGCTGGTTTGCAGCAGCCCTTTCAGAAATTCTGCTGTTGCCAGTTCCTTCAGTACCTGGCAGAGATGTGAGCCCAGCTAGAGCCACAGTGGTGGTGAGCTCCTAGCCATCAGAGAAGAGCAGTCTCCCAGTACCCAGGACCAGCGCAGGCAGGGTGTCCATGTTTACACAGCTCCTTACATCCCACAGCAACCAGATAGCTCTAGGAACCAGTGGGGGTGGAGGCCTCCAACCACCACTGTCCCTCCTTCCTGAGGCAACAGAAACAAACTCTTGTCAGTCAGAATGAGAATGCTTGTCGCGTGTGGAGCCCCCTCTGGGAGCTCTGCGGGGCAGCCCACTCGGAGAGCAGTGAGAGAACTCAGTGGGACAGCCCCCTCAAGAAGAGCCGAGCGTGCGCCCCAGCACCGTAGTCAGAAGCACTTTTACTGTCCCTCCTTCCTGAGGCAACAGAAACAAACTCTTGTCAGTCAGAATGAGAATGCTTGTTGCGTGTGGAGCCCCCTCTGGGAGCTCTGCGGGGCAGCCCACTCGGAGAGCAGTGAGAGAACTCAGTGGGACAGCCCCCTCCTCAAGAAGAGCCGAGCGTGCGCCCCAGCACCGTAGTCAGAAGCACTTTTGTTGGCAGCTTGCCTGGGGGCCAGACACTGAGGTGGGCTCTTCAAATGAACTATTTCATTTAAACCTTATCTCTACCCTGCATGGCAGAAAATACTATGCCCATTTTATAAGTGAGGAAACTGAGGTTCCTTGGGGTTTAGGAACTTTCCCACATTCACACAAGTAATAACAAAGCTGGGATTTGACCTGGTCTGTATGGCTCCACATACGGTTATCTGAACCATTCTGTCTTCCTGCCTCCTCCTGCTCAACAAGTGGATCTGTCCCTTTTTAACAGCCAGTCTGAGAGTCTTGATCAGATCCCCAACAATGTGGCCCATGCAACTGAAGGCAAGATGGCCCGTGTGTGTTGGAAGGGAAAGCGTCGCAGCAAAGCCCGGAAGAAACGAAAGAAGAACCCGAAGTCCCTGGCTCAGGCAGGAGTGGCCTTGGCCAAACCCCTCCCCAGAACCCCTGAACAGGAGAGCTGTGCAGTCCCAGTGCAGGTAAGACCCACTGCCTGGACCCCTGGTTCAAGGGGCCTGGGCCTTTGCCCTGGCCCTGTGTCCTAATATCTGTGTTTTCCCCCACAGGAGGATGAATCTCCACTAGGCACCCTGTATGCTAGAAATGCCCCCCAGTTCACCAAGCCTCTGAAGGAACCAGGCCTTGGCCAACTCTGTTTTAAGAAACTCGGCGAGGGCCTACGGCCAGCACTGCCTCGAGCGGAACTCCACAAACTGATCAGCCCCTTGCAATGTCTAAACCATGTGTGGAAACTCCACCACCCCCAGGATGTAGGCCCCCTGCCCCGGCCCGCCCACCCCTTCCCCTACAGCAAACTGCCCCATCCCTTCCCATTCCACCCTCTTCAGCCCTGGAAACCTCACCCCCTGGAGTCCTTCCTGGGCAAACTGTCCTGTGTAGATAGCCAGCAGCCCCTGCCTGGCCCACACCTGAGCAAACTGGCCTATGTAGATAGTCAGAAGCCCCTGCCCGGCCCCCACGTGGAGCCTGGCTGCCCTTCTCGTGGTGCCCATGAGAAGTTTTCTGTGGAGGAATACCTAGTGCACGCTCTGCAAGGCAGCGTGAGCTCAGGCCAGGCCCACAGCCTGGCCAGCCTGGCCAAGACCTGGTCGGCAGGGGGCTCCAGGCCCCGAGAGCCCATCCCTGAAACAGAGGACAACGAGGGGGTCCTGCTTACCCAGGTAACTAATCCCAAAGATGCCATCCACATACCTCCACCACCAACTCCAGGGTGGGGAACCACAGCTGGGAGCCAGGGCGGGGCCTGCTTGGAGGAGAGGCATTGCTCACACCAGCCAGACCTGGGCAATGGGTTGCCACTTCATGGGTCACATATGCACGTGGTAACAAGTCAAATAGTAGGAGAGTGCTCATCGTGGTGAAAGCAGTCGTCCCCCACTCCCCTCCAGCCGCACTTTCACAGCCTTGTTAGCTAGTTCTGGTGTTAGTTCCTCTGCTTGGCTGCCTCATTATTGCTGAAGAAACAGAACTAAGCAATAGCAACTCGAGCTGTTATTTCATGGCCCCCTGACATGAAACAGGAGGATTTACCCATCTTTACTACCCCCTTCCTTCCCTTTTTCCTCTAGCTCTCTTCCTGGATAACTTTGTCATGTTAAGGGATTTTACCAAACTTTAATTTCTGGGGTTTATTTTGTCCACTTTATTTATTTATTTATTTATTGGCAGCTGGCCAGTAAGGGGAACTGAACTGTTTCATCCCCTTTAACATGATCCCTTGACCCCCACCTCTCTTCACTGTTCCTTTCTCCACCTTGTAGCTCCTGAGTTGTTTTTTCATTGTCAAAGGTGTTGGCAGTTCCGCTTCTGTCCCACAATCCCAAGTCTGGGAGAAGGGTCTCTATCACAAGGATCAGGTGGCCTCAGGCAGCCCGGGAAGCTCTCCTTTGCCTTCACCTGATTGCTATAAGACCCACTCTGGTCCTGCCCCTCCCAGAGCCCTGCTGGAGACCTGGCAGTGTCTGAGGGCTCAGCCCCACAGCCCTGTCAAGGACCAGCAGCAGGGAGCCTTCCCCACTGTAGCCCTTTGTCCCTCCACTGTCCTGGCCACTGAAACCAGCTTCTCTCTCCTGCCAACCCCAGAGACTTAAGCCGGTGGATTATGAGTACCGAGAAGAAGTCCACTGGGCCACGCAGCAGCCCCGCCTGGGCAGAGGCTCCTTCGGAGAGGTGCACAGGATGGAGGACAAGCAGACCGGCTTCCAGTGTGCTGTCAAAAAGGTGTGCCCATCATGGAAGCATGCCAGGGCTCCGGGGGCTGAAGCAGGAGGCCAGGCAGGAGGCCTGTTGTATTCTCCCGTCTTTCTTTCAAGGACAGTCACAGAGTGGTCTGGGTCTGACTTGTTAACAGAGTTTGGCAGTTCCCTGGGTCAGTTGGAACTGGAAGGGAGCACCGAGTCCCATGTCCTGGCACGGTTGCTGTCCTTGTGCGTGGATGTAAGGGGCAGGGTGAGAGTGAGCACACGGCTGTGGTGTCTGAGTACAGCCTGGCCCTCAGGCAGGTCAAACCTGGGAGATGGTGGGGTCATCATGAAATTCATGCTGAGCTAAAACCCCTAAACCACATAGAGGGCCACCCCCACCTGGACCAGAAGGTAGTAAGAGCAGGAGCCTCCACCTATCACTTATCCCACCCTCTGGGAGTGCAGCAGATCTGCTTTGAGTTCGAGTTCTGCCTCCTGTTGGCCAGGTATAATACAGTCCTGTGGGATGGACATTGTAAGGAATGAGATTTGGCAAGTAACTGGCCTAGTTGAAGAACCAGGATTCAAACCCAGGTTTGTCTGGCCCTAGAGTTCAGCTTTGAGCCATGCCTCGGGAAGCAGGGAAAGAAAAGGAAGACTCGTGGCCTGGGGTATGGATCAGAGGCAGAGGCATGAATCACTTCTCCCATCCCTTTATGTCACCGATGTTAGAACTGGAGACCAGAGAGGGTAGTGTGACTTGCCCAAGGCTGTACAACTGGGCCTAGAGCTGAGGCCTCATCTTGTCAACCACACAGTCCAGGCCCAGGGTGAGACAACAGATCCACAGATCTTGAGGGTATCGGTCCTACTCCTCTTCAGCACCTTTTCTCCTTCCCCCAACTCTCAGCTCACCTTAATTGGAAGCCACCTTGTCCTAGCCCAAACTCATAGCCTCAGAGCTAGCACGAGGGCCTCAGAGACATTTCTGTAGACCATTTTCTTGGCCCACTGGGTAGGGTGAAATAAGCTCAGAGATGGACCTTGTTTCAAGTGGCCTATGTGAGAGACACTCTGACCTCCAAAAGAAAAGGGACTAAGTAGCCAGAAAAGCCCAGCACACTCGGGCCCTATGCAGAGTGGACACTGCCACTGCTGTCATGGGTGCCTGTGGCTCTAAGGGGTGATGTGAATTAACCTGGCTTCCCTAGTTTGTACTAGGGTGTTGGATTTCTAGAGTTTGGGCTTTGGGGTAGTGGGATGAGAGGGGACAGTCTGTAGGATTACCCCAACCTTCAGACATACTGTGTCAAATAAGCAAGCTGCACTCTCACCACCCCCACTGACAGAAACACATGCTGAGTTCTCGCCAGCGTGGCTCATCATCTCCCACTTGGATGCCAAGGCCACGTGCCCGACCTCCTCAGCTACAGTTCCCCTCCCCAGGATACCGGAGAAGGCTCAGCTGTCCCTCCTGAGAGCTGCTGGGAGGAGGGTGAGAGAGTGTGAAGTGTCCTAGACAGGCACCCAGTGCTGGGAGCTTAGTCACTGGGCTTCTCAGCTGTTCCCCTGCTGAGGTCCTCAGAGTCCCAGGCAACAAGGTAAACAACCCCAATATAGTGAGAGAGGACAAATACTTCAATTCTCACCCCCGAGGCAGTCGGAAAAGCTCCAAGCACAAAGCATGGACTTTCTAGCCCCAGAGATGCTACCCAAGCCCACCAGAGCTGGCCACTCTGAGAACGCCACCTCCTTCCCAGCCAGGAGCGGGCAGTGGGGACGGCTTGTTGGCCCGCGCAGCTGGCCTCCCTTTCTCTCAAGGGGAGGGGTTAGGGCAGGCAGTGGTATCCTTTAGGATCTTCAGCTGGAAGACCTCATGAGAAATTTCCTGAATCAGGGGACAGGGACTGAGGAGGTGGGCCTGGGGTCAGAGGTCAGTCTGCACATAGGGTCAGAGCAAGTCAGTGCCCCTCCAGTGCTCCCTGGGGAGAATCCAGGGCATGTGGTATCACTTGGTGATGCCATGTCTACCTTGTTCCCTCTTCTAGAACATCCTTAGCCTCAGGTCAGATGCTGATTGACCGTGCATGGGTCCAGGGTTTAATGCAGGGTTTTTAATTCTTTTTTAAGGTTTTTGTTTGATCTTGCTTTTAATTGCAAACAAACACAGGCTCATTATAAAAGAATTCATATAACAAAAAAAGCCAGTCTCCCTGTTCCCAATTCCATTCTCAGAGGTAACCACCCTTTAACATATCTTTTTAGACTTTTTATGCATATATAAACATGTGGTTGTTTTTTTTATAAAAGTGAGATCCCACTGTAGAGATGATTACCATGTTTCTTTCATGCAGATTTGCACCCCCACACTCCAAATGCCTATGTGGTCCATGGGAATGCTGTCTGTGGTCTTGCTGGCCTGGGAGCTGGTATGGAGCACTCTGAGGCCCTCTTCTCCCAAGAAGACTCCAAGGAACTTCATGCAAAGGGCTCAGCTGCTTCTTTCACTGGCTCTTGCTGTATGTCTTGCAACTTCTTTCCACACCCTCACTGGGCTTGCCCTGAAGCAGCCAGGGCTTGAAATGGTTGGAGTGATCCATTTTCCCTCTCACTGTGGCTTCTTCTACCTTCACAAACTCTGTTGTCTCTCCTCCTCTTCCCCTGAGCTCCAGTGGTCCCAGGCTGGCAGTCTTTGCTTTTTAATAGTTGTATATTGATCAGTTGTCGGGGAGAGTGACTTAGGGGACTGTCTATTCTACCATCTTAATTCATTTTTTCACAAACTTCTTGAAGTATCCTCATATCTTCTTTAAACGTTTGTCAGAATTCAGCAGTGAAGACATATGACTTTGGAGTTTCCATTGAGGGATCAGAACCCGTGGCCTTGGTGTTATCAGCACCACACTCTCCCAAGTGAGCCACGGGCCAGCCCCTCACTTGTGCTTTTTAACAGCCAACATGTAAGTTCTTATCCTAGTCAGTGAATGGATTCACAGGATCCATAAATTCTTGGAACTTTATTCAAAAGTGTGTTTGTATGTTGCGTGTATGGGCATGCACACATTTTTGATGGAGAAGAGTCCATGTCATTTATCAGATTCTCAGAGGTTTGTGACCCAAAAAAGGCTAAGAACCTTTCATTTTAGAACATCTGGCTCAAGCATGAGTTTTGGGAGCCTCCTTTTGGCTCTGCCACTGACCTGGGACATTGTGGCCTTGGCCAAGTCAGATCAGCTGTCCCTGAGCACCTGCTCTGTGCCAGATGCTGTGCCGGGGCTGGGGACAGAGATGTGGAATCCACAGTCCTTACCTGAAGGAACTCGAATTATAACAGGGGATAGACATTCACCTGGCAGGAAGGGAAGTGGCCACCGGCCCTGGACACCTTTCAAATGAAAATGGAGCAAGGAGCAAGGGGAGAACATCTCGGTGGTGATGAGGAAATAAAGGGGGGACCTTCATCTTTGCTGAATATCTATGTGCCCGGTACTGTTAGTCACTTTCTCATAGTTTATAGTCCTGGAATCTTCAAAAGAACTTACAGAATTGGTATTATCCTCTTTTTCACTGATGGAATAAAACAGATAAAAATGCCAAAGAAAATAAGAGAGTTTCATGGAGGAAAAAGTAATCCCCAGGCAATTCAGTGGAGAGAAGTGGCTTTTGGATTTGTGCCTGGCATATAAGTGACCATTATGTATTAGTTCTGTGAACATCTTCATCACAGTCCAGCCCCTACCCTTTACAGACAAGGACACTGAAGTCCAGAGAGGAGAAAATGCCAGACGGGCAGCTGGCCTATCCAGGAAGGCTGGGGTGCTTGCTCCCACCTGACTCCCTCAGGGCTGCCCTTTCAGCTCGCTTTCTCTGGCTGGCACAGACTTTTAAAGCACCTCGTGGTTGTTTGTTTGTCTTAGAGTGAAGTTTTTAGTCCTATCCAGGAAGGCTGGGGTGCTTGCTCCCACCTGACTCCCTCAGGGCTGCCCTTTCAGCTGGCTTTCTCTGGCTGGCACAGACTTTTAAAGCACCTCGTGGTTGTTTGTTTGTCTTAGAGTGAAGTTTTTAGGTTTTGTTTGTTGACCTCTGCTGGCCGGTATGGGGATCTGAACTCTTAACTTGGATGTTACAAGGCAGTGCACTAACCAACTGAGCTAACCAGCCAGCCCAACACCTGGTATTTTGAAGTGTCCCTCCCACTCGCTTTGGTCTGGGTGGTTGGAAATGTTTTCTGGCATTGCTGGGACACTCTAGAGGACTTACACATTTCTTAAGGGTTCGCAACCCTTACTATGTCAACAATTTTTTCATAGCATTCCAAGCCAAAACAAATACCTAACTTCTGTTTATTAAGTAGTTAGGTCAAATAATAAGTCTTTATCCTAAAACAACTTAGCAACCGTTTGAAAAGCAATACAAAAAGAAAAAAAAAGCAAAACACATAAATTGAAAGGAAAAATTTCCTTCCGTTCTTAAACAACCAGATTCCTTGTTGGGCCCTGCAGAGCTTCTCAAACCTTGAAATCAGATTGGACATGACTGCCTTCATTCCTGTTTTACATTTTCCCCCTGAAGTACTTTTTATCAGAGCAACCTCCAAAAACCTAGCTTCATGAAGATATATCACCAAAAAAGATGTAGTGCAATCTCATGTTGAAACTGAATTGTCTTGAGCTAGTAGTTTGCGCTGTCCTGCAAATGTTGAACGTCACTATCTCCCTCAAATGTACAATATCCTGTTGTGCCCTTCTGAGTTCTCTGCGGTGCCCCCAGGGTGCTTCAACTCATGGTTCAGGAGTAGTAAGGTTAAAGACCTCATGAGATCTAATACAAGTCCTGTTGGTGAATTAGTTCCAACTCAGGTTCAGAGGCCTTTTAGAACTGGAAGCGCCAACAGTGAGTCAAAGTTCCTGTGAGTTGATTAACCAAACCAGATATTCTTTAAGTAACAAGAGGGGAAACATGTTCCACTTTTCCAAAAGTCCAAAAGTCCCACATCATCAGAGCTGCTGTTCCCGTCAGCAAGTCTCCAAGCAAAGCTGCGGGGTCCCTAATTGATCTCTTCCAGGCTGGTTCTGTTACCACTGGCGCCCCCTGGCGATGCCATTCAAGGCTTACCCAGGAACCAGCAGCAGCCAGGAAGGAGATGAGTCTCTACTAAGTCTAAGTGTTTAATAAGCTGCTCTTACTTGAGCTGGAGGGAGGATGTGGGGATCTACCACTTCCTGAGAGGCCACTGGTTGCCAGGCATGGTGCCAGTTGTCATCCTTCCAAATCCTCACTCTCCCCAGGAGCAGATACCTCCATCCCCCCTGTATACTCATGGAAACACAGGGTTGACAGAAGTGTGTTGCCATTTTTTAAATGATCAGGCCAGGATCTAAGTCCAAGATGTTTGTATTCAAGCCCTATTTCTTCCCACCATGTCAAGCTGCTGGTCCCTGCAGAAAGCAGTGGATGATCCCAGACAGGCTAGTCCGTGGTGGGAAGGGCCTTGGCCAAACTCCTCCCCAGAAGCCTCTTTATGTGCCTAGGTGCTGGGGAAATAGCTGCAAACAGAATAAACATAAACACTGCCCTGTCTGTATGGACATTTTAGTCCTCTGGGAAAGAGACAAATTATAATGAGTTAAGAAAAATGCTGAGAGGGATACTGAGGATTCAGAGGCCCCCGAGAGAATCAGAATCTTGGTTCTTGACAGAGTCAGATAAGTCAGAAACCCAGCTTCTGAGAGTAGACATTGATGTTGATAAACAAAAGGTCCCAAGTCCTAGAAATTGTCCAGACATTTGGGCTGGGAAAAAATGTTCTGTGTTTGGCTGATTTGGGAATGAGCAGCATGCTGGGAACCTGGATAAGGAATGTAGCTTTTGTGTGACTGTGTTTTCGCACATGGTCAGCACTACAGAACTTTAGTTAAGTACAAGAAGTTGCCCCTGACATTAAGGGTACATGGTACAGTTTAGTCTCTGAGGGTCCACCAGATCCCTGCCTGGCCCCAGTGTCATAGTGTTTTCGCACATGGTCAGCACTACAGAACTTTAGTTAAGTACAAGAAGTTGCCCCTGACACTAAGGGTACATGGTACAGTTTAGTCTCTGAGGGTCCACCAGATCCCTGCCTGGCCCCAGTGTCATCACTGGAAACATCAGCAGCCCCTGCCTGTGGAGCACCAAGGGTCCTGACAGGATGCCAGAGAACCAGCCCCGGTCCCCTCACCATGATTGACAGCTGCCTCTGGGCCTTTCAGGTGCGGGTCGAAGTATTTCGGGCAGAGGAATTGATGGCGTGTGCGGGATTGACCTCACCCAGAATTGTCCCTTTGTATGGAGCTGTGAGGGAAGGTCCTTGGGTCAACATCTTCATGGAGCTTCTGGAAGGTAAGGAGCCAGGTCCCACCCACTCTCCCTCCACCCCTGAAATTCAGGGCCAAGGGTTTCCCCCTGAGTCTTGCCCATGTTGACCTTGGTCTCCACTCAATCCATTTTTAACCTCCTGACCTTGTGGCATCTGCAGGAAAGGCCTGCGTTTCCATCACCTGCCCTTCACTCTTGCCCTTGGTTTGCTGGGAGGCCTGGGAAAGCCCCTTGTAAAGTCTGGCCATTGGTCTCCTAGGTGGCTCGCTGGGCCAGCTCATAAAGCAGAAGGGCTGTCTGCCCGAGGACCGAGCCCTTTACTACCTGGGCCAGGCCCTGGAGGGGTTGGAATACCTCCATACACGAAGGGTCCTACATGGAGATGTCAAAGGTGAGGCTCAACTACCCCACCCCCACCCCTGGCCCTGTTCCCCAGTGGGCTCTTCCCTCACGCTGTACTGCCTGATTTCCTCCCAGATCTTCTGGGCCTGTCTGGTCATCTCCATTGGCAGGGTTTGAGTCAGGTGATAGGGCTATGCCCAGTGGGAAGGAGAACGATGTTCTCCAAGCCCTCAGCCTGGCACTGTAGTTTCCAGTGGATGGTGCCCGCAGAGAACTAAGATCGAGCTCCTACAGCCTGGTAACCACGGGGAGAGGGTGAAGGCAGGAGAGCAGAGTGGCACTATCCCCAGGGGTGAACACTGTCCCTGTCCCCACACCCTCAGAGATCCTGCCTGCTGCCTGCCTCTAGCCTGAACCGATACCCTCCTCCCTTCTTCCATGACTAATGAAACTAATCAGAAGCAGCAGCTGCCACGTAGGGTCACTGGAGGTCCAGGCAAACTGAGCCAGGGTGGGCTGGGGCCCGACATGACTCACCTGTTCCTCTTCCTCCTTGATGCTGGCCTGGCAGCTGATAATGTGCTCCTGTCCAGCGACGGGAGCCGTGCAGCCCTCTGCGACTTTGGCCATGCCATGTGCCTTCAACCTGATGGACTGGGGAAGTCCTTGCTCACAGGTAAGCCTCCCCCAGACTCTCCCTCCCCGCAATGTTAGTAGCCAGTAGCCATTACTAAGCATTAGCCATGTGCCTTCCGTGCTTTCCATAACAGGAATAAGAGATGGGAGCACTTTACATCCATCAAGTGTACTTAAGCCAGTGGGGCTTACTATAAGGTTTTTGTTATGTGTAAATGCAATAATGGATGTCAGGTGCTCAGTTCTGATGCTCCCATTAAGCAGGGAAAAGACAAGAGAGGCTGGGTGACTCGCCCTGGGTCCCAGGACTTCCGCCTTAGAGCCTCTGTACCTCCTCCCCTCTTGTCTGGCCTTTTCAGGGGAGCTGTGTGGCCAGCCTGTGACCCCAGCTCTTCTGCACCTCTGAGAGCATGGTTGGCTGGAAGCACAGAGGGCAGGCTGACCAAGGAGCCTGGGCTCTGTAGCTGGTGAAATGTCTACTTTTAACTTCTATTTTTCTGATTACTAAAATAATCCATGCCCATTGTAAAGTATTTGGCATATACAGAGTTAAGTGGTATAAAAGAAGAGGAAAAGAATTCTCACCATTCCAGTCACCCAGAGAGAGAATCGTAGTCATGAATATTTTAGATAATTCCTTCCACGTTTTTTTCCTGTACCTAGTTAAGGCCGTTATAACACAATTTGGGACCCTGCTTTTCTCATTTACAGCATTAACGATAAAATGATTTCATTTTGGCCAAAGGAAAAACAGTCTTTTAGAAGTATATGATTGTAGAGGCTGGCCTGTGGCTCACTTAGGAGAGTGTGGTGCTGATAACACCAAGGCCACGGGTTCGGATGCTATATAGGGATGGCCGGTTGATTCACTGGCTCTGGCCTGTGGCTCACTTAGGAGAGTGTGGTGCTGATAACACCAAGGCCACGGGTTCGGATGCTATATAGGGATGGCCGGTTGATTCACTGGCTGAGCATAGTGCTGACAACCCCAAGCCAAGGGTTGAGATCCCCTTACCAGTCATCTTTTGAAAAAAAAAAAAAAAGTTTTTTTTTTTTTTTTCTTTTTTTTTTTTTGTCTTTTTTTACTGACCAGTAACGGGATCGCAACCCTCGGCGCCGCGCCCGCACCGCGCTCAGCCAGTGAGCGGGAACCGGTCTCCACATGGGATCCGAACCCTCAGTGGGAGCGCCGCCGCGCTCCCAAGCGGCGCACTCTCCAGTGCGCCACCGGGCCGGCCCTGATTGTGTGTTGTTAAAGGACTGTGTTGGTAATTCTGAAGGTGTAAATTGAACATGGACACCTGACTTCCACCTTAAAATAACTTTGGTGGTTTTCTTCTTATTACAAAAATACTATCTCTTCTAATATCTTTTGAAGTAGAGCTAAGCAAAAATTTTTAATACAAATCATCAGGAAAAAACCACAATTAACATCTGCTAGTGATCCTTCCAGTCTTTTATACACATAAGTTTTCTATTATTGGTTTGTTTTTTCACTTGCTGATATTTCAGGAACATCATACCAGTAATTATTCTTCTACAACCTAATTTTCAATGTCCAGGCCCCTCCCCATTTTTAAAAAGCACTTTAAAGGTTTGGTCCAGAGGGCAGAGCCCATGTTATGGGTGATCTGTTGCTTTGTACCAGTCCCCAGCCGAGTCCCTGACTTAGCTCATCCCCAGCCAGTTTGACTTGGAGGCTTTATTTCTTAAAATACTTTAAGAGAGACAAATTCAAGGCAGCCTAGAAATTGGCTGGGGTGGTCTTTGCCTAGGCTCTTGCCATCAGAGTTCACAGGTGATTTTTCTTTCTCCCCCATGCTTTCTCAGGGGACTACATCCCTGGCACAGAGACCCACATGGCTCCAGAGGTGGTGATGGGCAAGCCTTGTGATGCCAAGGTGGATGTCTGGAGCAGCTGCTGCATGATGCTGCACATGCTCAATGGCTGCCACCCTTGGACCCAGTTCTTCCGAGGGCCGCTCTGCCTCAAGGTCAGTGACAGAACCTGGGATGGTTAGGAGGGGAAGCCAGGAGGGCCATGGAGCCTGAGCTTAAGCCTGGAGGGGGCCTCCCGTTTTGGCTGCTGTTCAGTGGCAGACGGGAACAGGGGAGGCTCACATGATAAATGTGGGATCCTGACTAAGATACTTGCTGCCAAATCTGAGGGTACAAGGGGAGATCGTAGCTGAAGGGTCTCACTGAGTTTGCCACAGGTTAGCGCTCTTTCCTGTCCATACACTGAGACATCTTCACCTGCTTCCTGCCAGGCTGTTCCTGGAGGTCATGGGCATCTTGCTGCCTGGCTCTAGCCTGTCCTACCTGGCTCCTTTTTTTCCTTTTCTAGGAAAAGTCCCAGCCCTTGATCTAGCCCAGACCTCTTCATTCCTTGTGACAGACCCCCGCACAGTGTAGGCGAGGAGCAGGGGAATTGGTGGAGGGCAGGAACAAAGCTGGGTGCTAGGCAGTGAGGGGGGCAGGCCTTACACACTGTCTTTTGGCCCTCAGATCGCCAGCGAGCCCCCGCCTGTGAGGGAGATCCCACCTTCCTGTGCCCTTCTCACAGCCCAGGCCATCCAGGAGGGGCTGAGGAAGGAGCCTGTGTACCGAGCATCCGCGGCAGAGCTGTGGGGGAAGGTCAGCCGGGCGCTGCAGCAAGGTAAGAGCCCAGCAGGGGCGGAGAGCCGTGGCTGAGGGAGGGGGCAGGGCAGGTCATGGTCAAGAACAAGGTACTTAACTGACCTCTCCGAACCTTCGTTCACCCATCTGGAGTATGGGGATGAGTCCAGCCTCTGAGCTGTTAGGAAGATTGAGGTGACATGAGTACAGGTGTTTGGTGCCATGCCTTGACGTGCAGGCAGTGCTCATGACACGAGGAAGAGGGGCCACCGCATGCAAAGGGAGCTCAAACTCTCTAAGAATCAGAGAGTGCAAAAGAAAGCTGGGTACCACTTGACAGCCATTTGACTGGGAAAGATCAGAAGGTTGGTAGTGCCAAGTGTTGGTGGGCATGTGGGGCAGGAGGACCCTTAGGCTCTGCTGGAGGGCACCTGGCAGCACTCAGGCAGCTGTCTGCAGACCTCTGCACCTGAATGCATCGCCAAAGGAATTCCCACCAGATCCATAAGGGGATACGTCTGAGGACGTGCACTGCAGCAACACATGTGGGAGGGGAGTTGAGCGCAGTCTGGGGTCCCTCACTGAGGAAGTGGAGCAGTAAAAGGTGGGGGTGCCCCATGGATCACTAAGCAGCAGCTCCAGCAACTCGACGTTCCCAGAGCAACACAGGTGGACCTTAAAGCCACAGGTTGAGGGAATGAGGAACCAATAGAATGAGACCTAGAACATAATGCCTTTTTTGTAAAAATCGATCAATAAAAACAACACACATTGTGCAAGAACATGATCAAATCAAAAGTGACACATTAAACATAATAAAATGTTTCCTGGGGGGTGGGCAGGGAAAAAGCAGCAGTTAGAGGAAAGGAAAGGGAATAAGTAGGGCTGGCTGGTTGGCTCAGTTGGTTAGAGCATGGTGCCATAACACCAAGGTCAAGGGTTCAAGTTCCCATACTGGCCAGCCGCCAAAAAAAAAAAAAAAGGGAATTAATAAAACAGGAATGAGAAACCTTGCATAACCCCTCACCAAAAATAGATGGTAGTTATAATTAATTTCAAGGATGGCCCCGGAGCTGAACTGCCTCCCATACCACAGAAATGGTGCCCTTAGGAAGCACTAACTGCGGGTAGGGTAAGAGAGCTGATGGCAGGTCAGGGAGGCCAGCTTACTTGAGAACTCTAAGTTAGTCTTGTCCCAGAGTTGTTTTTAAATCTTCTCCTTACTGTTAACAAAGTTTTTCTCTGGAGCTGATTCTGAATTTGCTACTGATACCTAAAAGGAAAATGGAATAAAAGACAGAAACACAGTCCTATTCCTGTTAAATAGGGCCATCGTACTGAAGAGGCCTCCTCCGGAGACCACCACACTGCCCTCCTAAATCATCTGCCATCGAGGTGCCCCAGCAAAGTCCTGCCCCTGCTCCCCACCGGCCACCTCTAGGCAGGAGAGGCCATCCCTACCTGGTCTGGCACCTGTGTGCCGGCATGTTTCCACCTCACCACGTGTGCTCTCTGTTTTGTAGTGGGAGGTCTGCAGAGCCCTTGGAGGGGAGAATATAAGGAACCAAGACGTGCACTGCCAAACCAAGCCAACTATCACCAGACCCCCCACGCCCAGCCGAAGGAGCACTTGCCAGGGGCTCCAGGGCCCCTGCCAGCTGAGGACACAACAGGCGGGACCTGTAAGCCTCAGCTGCCTCTACCACCAGAACCCCCAGAGCCAAACAAGTCTTCAACCCTGCACTTGAGCAAGGAGGAGTCTGGGACATGGGAACCCTTGCCTCTGTCCTCTTTGGACCCGGCCCCTGCCAAAACCCCCAACTCACCAGAGCGGAAAGCAACCTTCCCCGAGCAGGAGCTACAGCAGCTGGAAATAGGTGTGTGCAGCCAGCCACAGCAGCTGCACGGCCCTGGGGCCTCTGGGTCCCTGTGCACTGGCCCTGGGCTTCCCGCTGAGGCCGTGTGTCTCCATTGTCTGTCTGTCGTGGGTTTTCTTTCAGCTCCTGCCCCAGTGGGTCTCTCACAGCCACCTTCCGCTTTTCCCTGCAGAATTATTTCTGAACAGCCTGTCGCAGCCATTTTCTCTGGAGGAGCAGGAGCAAATTCTCTCATGCCTCAGCATCGACAGCCTCTCCCTGTCAGATGAGAGTGAGAAGGTGAGTGGGCTATGGGCCCGGAGCCCTGGTGAATGGGCTGTGTGCAAGGAGTGGCAGGACAGTGGGTGACGGGGTCACCCCTTCCTTCTGGGAGGGTCCTCACTGGGGCAGGAGGTCATGGTTTTTCAGAGTGAGACATCATCTTCAACAGTCCTGGGAATTAGGGAATGAGTCTGGCTACCAGGGACAGAGGGGAGGTAGCCTTTGCTCCCCCCATAGTACCGTTTACCCTCCTCCAGCCTAGGACACGAGCAGCTCTTCACTCCAGGGGAGGGCCCAGGACCCCCTGTCCCAAATGAAACCAAGGCCGGAGATGGTTCCCTGAGCCCAGGGGCCTGAGTCTTGGCCACTCTTGTTGTTTCAGAACCCATCAAAGGCCTCTCAGAGCTCACGAGACACCCTGAGTTCTGGCATACACTCGTGGAGCAGCCAGGCAGAGGCTCGAAGCTCCAGCTGGAACATGGTGCTGGCCCGGGGGCGGCCCACCGACACCCCAAGCTATTTCAATGGTACTGTCAACTCACCTGCTCAGCAGCCTCATGGCAGCCGATCTGCCTGGGACTGATCTGCCTGGGACTGAGGGTTCATGGTCCTTTTCCCTGGCATAGTGGGGAAGGGAGAGGAAGGCACCTGGTGCCTAAAATGTGAGGTCCCTGGCTAGTAATTAGGCAAAGGCTGATGGGACAGTAAAGGACCATTGTCCCCTCATTGGCTGCTGGTGGAGTCCCAGAAGGCCCCCTAGCTGGGGGAGGAGAGCAGCCTCTCCTGGCCTGGAGTCAAGAAACCAAGCAATTAATGCCTTCAGAAGGGAAAAGGAAGGAACAGGACCCATGAGCATTTTAATCAAGAACTCGGCAACAAGTTTGTTGGACCCCTCCTCTGGGATTTGAGGTTAGAAGATAGAAAGACAACATGTGATTTTTCAGTTTTCAAGCTTGGTTACATAGGTTATGTTGTGATTTTGCTAGAACAAGGACTTCATCAGCTCACAGTTCCCTGGCTCTCCCCCAGGCTGGTGTGACTTGTAGCATCAGATCCCATGGCCTGGCCAAAGGCTGCTTCAATTCAGGGAACAATCCAGGTTGCCTACAATCTAATTTAAAAATTTTTGTGTTCAGTTCCTTTCTGAACTGAAAGTTGGAATCCTGCTTCCCAATAGGAGCCAAGCTCAGCTCTTAATTATGTGCAGGCCAAATCCTGGGTGTTGGTGGCCAGGAAAAGCTAGCAGGTGTATAATATTGGGGCCACTCCAGCCTAAATTTTATCCCTGCCACTTCATCACAGCCAGACCTGTTCCACTCTACACAGGGTAGAGTGACTTTAACAAGAAGTTTCCCCCAGCCCCTGCCAAGACCCTCCTTCTTGGGGAGCCAGGAGCTGCCCTCCTGACTACCATCTTGCCTACTGCCTTCTAGGTGTGAAGGTCCAAATACAGTCTCTCAATGGCGAACACCTGCACATCCGGGAGTTCCACCGGGTCAAGGTGGGAGACATTGCGACCGGCATCAGCAGCCAGGTAAGCGGGTAAGGTACACACTTAGGGGCAGAGTCCCAGAAGCTAGTGCACCTGGCCCTGCCCTCCAGGAGGAAGGTTTTCAAATAAGTAGAAATGGCACACTAGAGAATAGTTGGACATGGCCTCAGATGTCCCCAGAGTCCCAGGGCAAGAGTGGCAGTGGTGATTGAGAGGTCTTCAAGACCCACTTGGTCCAGGTGGGATCTTCCGAGTCTTCCAGAGTGAAAGACAGTGCCCTCGAAGCTGCCTGTTTGGCTGGAGGGAGATGTCTCCCAGTGCAGTAGGGGGCCATCAGCTTTACACTCCTGGGTGGCTTCTGAGTCCCTTGTCTCAGCACACTGGTTTGCTCCGCCCCTAGATCCCAGCTGCAGCCTTCAGCCTGGTGACCAAAGATGGACAACCTGTTCGCTATGACATGGAAGTGCCAGACTCGGGGATTGACCTGCAGTGCACCCTAGCCCCTGATGGCAGCTTTGCCTGGAGCTGGAGGGTCAAGCATGGCCGGCTGGAGAACCGGCCCTAGCCCCGCCTTCCACTGCTGGCTCTACTCTGTCAGAAGCAGCCTTCCTTCTTGGTGCTCCATGCCACCCGGAGATCCAGGCTTAACCTGCTCCCAGGGGTTGGCAGCCACAACATGGCAGCAAGCAAAACACCTGCCAGGGTTTCCCACCTGAGTCCTGCCTGACCCGCCAAGAGAATACTTTGCCCACATGCAGAGACGAGGAGGAAGACAGGAGGACCCTTGGGAAACGAACAGGTGCTTCTCTGCCTGCTCCATATAAGTTGGCCTGACCCATTCAGATCAGTGACCACTTGCTGGCAGTCAGGGGAGAGCAGCTTCCAGCCCGGGTCAGGAGGGGTGAGGCCCCTCAGCCCCCAGGTAGGGTGAGGGTGTCAGGTGTCCAAGGGCCCAGATCGAGGTCTTGTACAGGACCAGGGCAGCAGGTTTGCCTGCCTTGGGTTAATGGGGGTCTCTGACCCCTCGTCTGGCCTTGCCTGGCCATCTAAGCCCCTTTCGGATGTAGGAGGATGGAATGCCTGACACTTGGAAGTCTTCTTGTGTCAGATTGCTGCCACACTGGTCCTGAGTTGAACTCCAGTTCAGCCAAGGACCAAAGGTATTGAAGTGAAGTGATTCTCAGTCCCCAGCACGTGCTCCTTGGTGGCTGGCCACTCTTCCCCAGAGTGTCACTGCCTCTGACTAGCTGGCACTCAGTTCCCTCATCTGTTAAAGAGAAGGGTGACATGAGGCCCACCTGTCAGGAATTGTGGGAGGATACGGCATAACAGAGACTGAAGAAAGCGGGGGATGTAGGCACTCCTGTTCCCCAGGAGCGCAGCTCAGCGTCACATCGACCCTGCCCTGCCCCATCCCATGTCGCAGGGCACTGCCGACTACACTTTGCACTCTGATGACCTCAAAGCACTTTCACAGCTGCCGTCCAGGAGGGTGGGACAAGCAGGCCAGGAGATTGGTGAAGAGACTCAGTCTTGACCTGTCCACCTGCATGTGACCCCTCAACCATCTCAGATTTCAAGATGAGCACCCCCTTCCCCGTTGCCCGGCCAGCCTCTTCTCTTGGGGAGCTGCTCATGTAGCATTAAATCAACTGTGAATCGTTGGGAGGGAGGGGCCTGCTGGCCTTAACCTCCTAGGGCCTGGGGGCACTGAGACCCCTCTTTGGGAGAAGCTTGTCCCCACATCTTGCCAAGGTGGCCTCTGTCCAGCTATTCACATCGAGCCAGACTGCTCCCATGGAGAGATCCCGCCCCAGCACATGAAGAACTGCAGCCATGGTACTGCAGAGTTCAGGTTGTAGAGAACTCTGTGAGCAATAAAGTTTTGAGTGATGACAAATGCTTCTAGGCCATGGGTGTCCCCACTCTTGCTGTCTGCTCACTGACCCCCACAACCCTAAGGGCTTCCTTCCTTTGCCTTCTTGGTGGGGTCTTTTCAAGTCTCCCCCTTGTTCAGGGCAAGGGCTGCTTTCTACCCTTGAATGGGGCCCCTTTTCACACCACTCCTCCCAGTAGGTACCTCCAGTCCCACCTTTGGGCTGTCCATTCAGACCAGCTAGGAAAGATGCCCTGCCTGGTGGCAGCAAGGCAGTTCCTGGCCAAACACTGCCAGGCTGAGGAGAACCAAGGGAGGACACCAAGGTCTGCACACTTTGTGCCTTTGCCTAGGTCAGGCAGCCCAGTACCACCAGAAGGGAGATAAGGGATCAGGTGCTGGGCGTGATCCAGGAATGGACAGGGGGTGCACACAACACGCCCTCCAGCCACCCCTCCTGTCTCTGAGGCCCAGCTTCCAGGGAACTGAACTAGTTGGACTCCCACCCCTTCCAGCTGCCTCCTGAGCACCCCCATGGGGTCAGGGATGACTCCAAGAGTGAGTTCCTTGGTCATGGGGGGGAAGGGGGAAGCTCCTGTCTGAGGATGGATGGGAGGGGAACACAGGGTCCCGTGTCTAATCTGGCTCTACAGCCCCAAAGCTGTGTGCAAGTGTGTGCATGCTCATGGGCACACCAATGGCTTGGGTTGATTCAGGGCCCACGGAAGGGGCAGCAGCCTTGTGCCCGGTGTGCCCAGAGCAGGTGCATAGCCCAGCCCCGCAGACCCCTGCCTTACCAGGGGCTGCCTTCCCCACCGCTCAGAGAGGGCTTCCGGCTGCGGGGGTGAGGGAGGGTAACCAAAGAACGCTCCCTCGGCCGCCAAGGCCCGTGTGCTGGCAATCCCGAGAGCGGTTTCCTGCCTACGGGGGTGGGGGTGGGGGGTCGTGGCGGGGATGTCACAGAGGCGGCGACATCACAGGCGCAGGCGCCCCCGGCATCTCCCGTGCCCCCCACCCCACCTCCCAAAGAGCACACTGGAGGCAGAAGGGCAGCAGCCGTCAGCCCGCTCCCGGCCTCCTCGACAGAGCTTCGGACAGCATGGGGGTGACAGGTGGGAGCGTGCGGGCGCGCGTGCGGCCGAGGAGGGTGGGGGGCGCCAAGGGACGGAGGTGGGGGTGCCGGGCGGAGAAAGTGAAAGTGAGGGGGCGGGGCGCGGAGCGGGCGGCAAGCAATCGGCCCGGCCCCTCCCCTTGCTCCCGAACCCGGGCGCCGGAAAGGAAGGTCGACCCTCCCCAAAGCCTTCCCCGCGCCCCTAACCGCTCCCAGTACGGGCACACCGTGGGGTAAAGCCCACAGATTCACCGGGTTCTTGGAGGAGGGGTTCTGGGCAGGAGCAATGGCCTTGTGTCCAGGAAACGACTCATGAACTATCCCAAATTGCAGGTAATCCAAAAAATCACATCCATTTGTCCCCAGTTGATGCTTGGAGCTTTGCAGGGAGGAGCAGTCTTCTTTCAACAAATATTTATTGAGCACCTCCTCAGTGCCTTCTACTCTTCTCTGCACCAGTGAGCACAGATGTTTGCCCCTAGGTGCCCTGGGTGTCCTTTTCACAGATAGGGGCTTAGATCCCCACTGAAATGGGGCTTTCTTCTTGGGACTGTCTCTCCCAAGAGGACATGGTCCAGCATTAAAAATGTGCTAAGAATCAACAACCAGAGAGCAGCTTTGGTTGGACAGCTAGGCTTGCCACAGAGAAGATGGCAGTGGAGATCTGAGTTGGGCTTTCAGGCTTGAGTAAGATTCCAGGTATAAGAAATAGCATGTGCAAAGGCACTAAGGCACAAAAGGGCCTGCCATGCTTTGGGGTGCCTTGAGCTTGGGACATCCAGGGAGCTGGATACCAAGAGATGAAAAAAGAAGGCAGAGGTCAAACCATGCAGGATCTTTCAGGCCACACTAGAGTCTGGGTGTAACCAGAGGCAGGTGTGATGTAGCAGGCTCACTCTGGGGTCTGAGAAGCCCAGGTTGGAGGGGAACGTGGTTGCAGTGGCCCAGCTGGGGCCTAAAGAGGTTTAAGACAGAACAGTGATTAGCATCACAGAGTTTGGAGCCAGCCAGGCTCATCTGTGAGAGGAGAGCCATGGCCACGTGTGCATAGGGCAGCTGTGAAGTCTGAATGTGTGCAAAGAACTCAGCGCCAAGCGACAGCAGGTAGTAAGTCTGTTGACTTGTATTGGGAGAGGTGGAGAGAGGCAGTGGGGTAGAAGAGGGATGCGTACAAGGTCAGCATCAGAGGTAGGAAGGTCAAGAACCACGGAAGTGAGGAGAGTCACAGATGACCCAGGTTTCTAATTTGGGTGATAGGATGAAGGATGGATCAGGGCGAGGGGAGACGGGGGATATCAAGAGATTAGAGACTGGAAAGGAAGATGGGAGTCAGACACGCAGAACCGTGTGGGCCACACTAGAGTATAGATACATGGGATGTGAACTTGAGGGAAGAAACGGAGGCTAAACTGCAGAGTCTGGCAAGGCGAGAGGGATAAGGAATTCAATTCTTTGCAGAGACATTTGCTGAGCATCTACCTTATGCCAGACTTTCTGTGCAGGAGATCAGAGATTCCAAGTGGGCAACCCACACATTCTGCCTGGGGTCTTATTGACAATCAGCAAGAGACTGTGCTTCGATACAGATCTGGAGGGGAGGGCAGGGTGGCTGTAGGAGCAGCCCCTCACCCAGAACAATGGGGTAGGGTCCAGAAGGTCTCCAGGAATCAGTGAACCCTGTAGGAAACAAGGGGCTTTCCAGAGAGAGGAGACAGCTCACGCTCCTACAAGGGATGCATAGTATTTTAAACAAGGTGAATCTGAAGTCCCTTTCTGGGAAAATGCAATCAGCGAGTGGAGTTGGGTCTAGAGCTCAGGAGAAAGGAGAATGAGAAATAAGAGAGATTTGAGAATCTCCTATGGTTGCAGCCAAAAGTCTTGAAAGCAACACGATGCAGGGACTGTGTTTGTTTAGCGCTGTACTCTCAGCCCCCGGCACAGTGCCTGGCCTATACCTGGGGCTCAACATGTTCCTTTAACTTTACCAAAGAAATACGCAGGTGGCTAGATAGTACTGAAGAGTTCATTCAAGTAAGAATCCCCTACATCACACCCCCAGTCTCACTCCTTAAACCAGCTGTGATAGTTTCATTTGAGCTATTTTTCTGCTTAGTTTCTTTTTCTTTATTTTTAATTTTTTTTATTTATTTATTTTTTACTCTGGCTGGTACAGGGATCTAAACCCATGGCCTTGGTGTTTTAAGGCAGCGCTCTAACCAACTGAGCTAACCAGCCAGCCCAAATTTTTTTTTTTTTTTTTTTGGCAGTTGGCTGGTATGGGGATCTGAACCCTTGACCTTGGTGTTATAACACCATGCTCTACCCAACTCAGATAATCGTCTAGCCAGCCCTCGGGCAGTATTTTGTGACACCCCACAAAGTAAGATAACGTTTTTTCGTGCACCATCCTTCCATCCTTCCCTTTAGCTTTCCTCCCTGCCTTCCACCTCCCAAGAACTCCAACCTGTATTTTTATTTTTCAAGATTAGAATTGGTAACATTTACATTGTCCCATACTACAATCATATTTTCCAAATATTGTCTATATGTTATTTCTAAAAAGTGAAAGTTAATAAACAGAGTTTACATTATTGTGACTGTTAACTACTATTCACTGCAGAGCCAGGAAAGGTATCAAATTACTTTTTCTTTCCTATACAGCTTTTTATTTTTCCAGGAGTTTCTAATTGCCTTTTTCTTGTATTCTTTGGTTTTATTATACTCTTAGTTTTCTTCAGCCTCCACATCTAGTCAGCTATTCTATCAGATTTTCCTTTTTCAAACCTACTACCCAGGACTCTCTGTCCTCTTGCACCAATCTGCATTGGTTGTAGGTCTCTGTGCAGATAACCTCCAGGACTTAGCTGCTTTCCTGGGGTGGACACACTATTTCCTTCACGGCACTCTTGTTTTATGCTTTCAGTTTGCTTCAGCACATCCTCAATTAACTTCCTAAAAAAAAAAGAAAGTAAATTTTCTTAGTCTTTCCATGTCTTTAATGATAGTTTGGCTGGATATAAAATTCTAGGTAAAAAACCACTTTCCTCAGAATTTTTAAGGCCACTATCATTGTTAACTCTGCTGCCAGTATGATTTTTTTCCCCTTGTAGGTGACTGGTTTTTCCACTTTAGAAGCATTTAAGAATTCTTTGTTCCTAGCGTAATGCACTTTCATAGCAATGATCTTTTGACATCTGTGATGCTGAGCATTCAGCAAACCCTTTTAAGCCAATGACATCCTTCAGCTCAGGGAAATTTTGATTTTTCTTTCCCTCTTCTCCATGTTCTCTATTCTTTCTGGATCCCCTTTCTAGAATTGGAAATCAGACCTCCTATTGATCCTTTTCTCTCACATTATCTTGATATTTTGGTTCCACTTTCTGGGAACATCCTCTGTTTTATTTTTCAATTCTATTTGCCAAAATCTTTCCTTCTCTAACTCTTTTTTCATAGCATCCTGTTCTTGTTTTTTGGATGTGATATATATTGTTGGATATCTTCATCCCTTAATCTCTGAAGTTGATTAGAGTTTTTCTTTAAGATACCTTTTGGTTCTCTAATTACCTCTGTTACTCTGGGTCATCTTTTCTCTTGGTCTGTCACTTGTACATTGGCAGTTTCCTTAAATGTTTGGTGATCCTTGGTTGTCCATGTTTAAGAGTGAAATCATTTTTTAAAAAGCTGATTGGGAGCCCTGTGACTGTAGGACTTATTGCCCTGGCACTTTAGGGTGATCAGGCAGGAACAAGACATGTCTCTGGGGACTACTGAATGCCAGAAAGTGGAAGTCTTCTACCTGGGTAGTGGCCACCAGACTGCCATGAGTATGGCACTCATAGTGGGGAGGAAGCATTTTCAGCCCTATGGCTCCCTCTTTGTCATTCCTGCCATCTCTTAGGTGGCCCCTCTGGGACTTACCTGGACAAACTGGCTCACTCTTCTCCTTCTTGGCTGGAGTTGCTTCTGCCCCCACTTCTTCATCAGGTACCACTCCTCTGCTTTCCATATTCTTGAAACAAGATGAAATCTTTTGTGTGCTGTTGGTCCCTCTTGCTTCCTTAATCATTGGGAGTTTATACCTTCTCTGTCATTTTTGTAAGGTCTATTTTAAATACAAGGCCAGGAGGGGAGAATGAAGGTATGCTGTCTAAGGTTCTTACACTATATGCCAAGTAGTATAATATTTTTTTTTTCTTCCCTTTAAATTTTTATTTTGTCGATATACAATGTGGTTGATTATTATGGCCCATCACCGAAACCTCCCTCCCTCCTCCCTCTCCCCCCCTCCCACCCAACAATGTCCTTTCCGTTTGCTTGTTGTAACAACTTCAAAGGATTGTAGTTGTTATATCTTCTCCCCCCACCCCGGTTATTTTGTGTGTGTGTGAGTGAATTTATTTATTTATTTTTAGCTCCCACCAATAAGTGAGAACATGTGGTATTTCTTTTTCTCTGCCTGACTCGTTTCACTTAATATAATTCTCTCAAGGTCCATCCATGTTGTTGCAAATGGCAGTATTTCATTCGTTTTTATAGCTGAGTAGTATTCCATTGTGTAGATATACCACATTTTCCGTATCCACTCATCCGATGATGGACATTTGGGCTGATTCCAGCTCTTGGCTATTGTGAAGAGTGCTGCAATGAACATTGGGAAACAAGTATACCTTCGACTTGATGATTTCCATTCCTTTGGATATATTCCCAGCAGTGAAATAGCTGGGTCATATGGTAGATCAATCTGCAACTGTTTGAGGAACCTCTGTGGTATTTCTTTTTCTCTGCCTGACTCGTTTCACTCAATATTATTCTCTCAAGGTCCATCCATGTTGTTGCAAATGGCAGTATTTCATTCGTTTTTATAGCTGAGTAGTATTCCATTGTGTAGATATACCACATTTTCCGTATCCACTCATCTGATGATGGACATTTGGGCTGGTTCCAACTCTTGGCTATTGTAAATATTCCAAGTAGTATAATATTATTTGCAGGTAGACTGTGATAAGCTAAAGCTGCATATTATAAACCTTAATGCAACTAAAATAACCACAGGAGTTATAGCTAATAAAAGCCAACACAAAAGATAAAATGGAATCATAAAAATACATAATCCAAAAGAAAGCATTAAGAAAAGGAAAAAGGGAACAAACAAAACATGAAACACGTAGAAAGCAAATAGCAAGATGGTAGATTTAAGCCCAATAATCACAGTTAGTGTTAAAAGGCAGAGATTAGCAAAGTGGATTAAAAGAGCGAGATTCAACTATATGCTGCTTATTAGAAACCCACTTTAAATATATAAAGACACAAAGAGATTAAAAGTAAAAGGATCCAGAAGATATCCCATGCTAACACTAATCATAGGAAAGCTGAAGTGGCTATATTAATATCACTCAAAGTAGATTTCAGATCAAAGAATATTGCTATGCTTCCAGTCAAGATGGCAGAATAGATGATCCCCAGTGTCACTCTCTCCCACAAATCAACAAATTGACAACTATAAAAAAGCAACAACAGCCAAGCTGGGGCCACTAGAGCTTAGGGGAAGAGGAAGGGAGACCTAGGGAGTGCATGAAGGTGGGAGAAGCCACGATGAGAGAAAGAAAAAATCGCTCCGACCATTTCATGTCATGGCCACCTTAAGGCTGGAGCTGCTGAGTGCAGGGAGCAGGAGCTAGGAAAAGCTGCAGCTGTGCCCTTCGATGAAGTTGCTTGGAGTCAGCAGGGGAGAAGAGGGCCTTGGTGGCCCTCAGGCCAGCAAGACCAGATGATAGAGTTCCTGTGGACCCACATAGGAGTGAGGGGCCACAACAACTGAAAAAAAGGAGCCACTCAGAGGCCAGTGAGTCATCACAAGGGACCAGTGCACAGCCCATCCCATGGGAAGTGTTTGCAGCACAGGCGGTGGGGAAAACGGGCCCACCAGGAGAACACTGGGGCATGGCAAGGACAACCAGCACCTCAGGGCCTGCCCAGGGACCTGGGACATGGAGCTGGGGACCGGACCCCCTCCCACAACCAGGTACACCACCAGCACCAAGGAGCATGCCAAAAGCACCCCCTCAATGTGGGTGGCCCACCACAGCCACTACAATAACCATGGCTGCCGTGAAAGCAGCTAGACACCACAACCACCATGCAGATGGTCCACCAGCCACAGGAGGGCACTGACACAAGGAGAGTCACCAGCAGAGACCAAAGAAAAGAAGAGGATCTCTCTCTCCACAAAGCCCATTCCAGAGTGACAGAAGAAGCATCAGCTCTAGGATAATATTGGGGGACCTGAACACACCTCTCAGCATTGGAGAGATCATCCAAGCAACAAATCAACAGAGTAACCATTACTCTTTCAGAAGGAGAGAAGAAATCTAGGGTTATCAGTGGTGGGAGGTGGGAGGGAGAGGGAGAGGGAGAGATTGGACAAGGGGCATAAAGAATAAGTACAACTTGTAACAATATATATACCAGTAGTATTGATTTGATCAACATATGTCAACATTGAACCAAAAAATATGTATAATCAATTATGATTCAATAAATTTTTTTTTTTTTGGTCTTTTCTGTGACCGGCAACCCTTGGCTTGGTGCTGCCCGCACCGAACTCAGTCAGTGAGCCACCGGCCATCCCTATATAGGATCTGAACCTGAGGCAGGAGCGCCAACTGCACTCCCAAGTGCCGCACTCTCCCGAGTGCACCACGGGGCTGGTCCATCAATAAAAATTTTTTTAAAAACTATCCTTAATGTTTATGCACCTAATATCAGAGCTTTAAAATACATGAAGCAAAAACTGATAGAACTGCCTGGAGAAACAGACAGATCCAATTATAGTTAGAGATTTCAACACTCCTCTCTCAATAATTGATAGAACAAGTAGACACAAAATCAGTAAGGATATAGAAGATTCAAATAATACTACCTATTAACATGACCTAATTAATATTTATGGGACATTCCATCCAACAACAGCATAATACATGTTCTTTTCAAATTCACAAAATAGATCATATTCTGGGCCATTTTTTTTTTTTTATAAAGATGACCGGTAAGGGGATCTTAACCCTTGGCTTGGTATTGTTAGCACCACGCTCAGCCAGTGAGCTAACCAGCCATCCCTATGTGGGATCCGAACCCGTGGCCTTGGTGTTATCAGCACCGCACTCTCCTGAGTGAGCCATGGGCCGGCCCTCTGGGCCATTTTTTAGTCTCAATAAAATTTAAAAGTATTCATCATACTTCATCTGTTCTCTAACCACAATGGAATTAAATTAAAAATCAATACCAGAAGGATAACTGGAAAATCCCCAAATATTTGGAAAATAATACACTTCTGAATAACTCACGTGTCAAATCAAAGTCAAAATTAGAAAGTATTGTGAACTGAAAGAAAACGGAAACAGCATTGATATTTGCAGCATGCAGCTAGTAACAGCAATAAACTCCTATATTAGAAAAGGAGGAAAGGGCCGGCCCGGTGGCGCACTGCTACAGTGCGCCGCTTGGGAGCGCAGCGGCGCTCCTGCCGAGGGTTCGGATCCCACATACAGACTGGCCGCTCACTGGCTGAGCGAGGTGCGGGCGCGACACCAAGGGTTGCGATCCCGTTGCCGGTCCCGGTCCGGTGCGGGTGCGACACTGAGGGTTGCGATCCGTTGCCGGACACGAAAAAAGACAAAAAAGGAAAAAAAAAAAAAAAACTAAGCAAACTAGGAAAGGGAGCATCCTTAATCTAATAAATGGCATCTGTGAAAAAAACTGCAGCTAACAATATACTTAATGGTGAAATACTGAATGCTTTCCCCCTAATCTCAGAAAGAAAGCAAGGATGTCCACTCTTACTTCTAGTCAACATTGTATGGGGATTGTTTCCAGTGCAATAAGACAAGAAAAGGAAATGTGGCATCCAGATTGGGAAGGAAGAAGTAAAATTGCCTTGATTCACAGACATTATTTTCTATCTAGAAAATCTTATAGAATCTACCAAAAAAAGCTATTAGAACCAATAAGATTTTAGCATGGTTGCAGGATACAAGATCAATACATTTCTATATATTAGCAATAAACCATTTGAAATTGAAATTATTTCATATACTACAGAATGTCGCTTGAATCCCTGATAGAACATTCCCAACTCAGGCACTGAGGTCCCAAGTTGAGTCAACCGTAGACTTTTTTTTCCAACTCCAGTGCTCACACCATAATAATTTCTCCTCCTGTCCATACCCAGTTGCTATTTAGGGAAGGGTTGAGACTGTGGATGTTGATTAAATTGCCCAGGGAAATTTTGTAAAACAGGCAAAGAAGTTCTGAGTTTGGAAGCCTGGGGAACAGCAGCTCTTGGGGCAGGTGAAGTTGGAGATGGAGAAGGGAGATGTGAGGAAGCCAGGGGAGAATGGTGGTCGAGGAAGTGAAGGGCTCTGAAGAGACCACTGAGCTGGCCATCGGGGGGCCTGTCCAAAGCCCACCACTCAGCTGATCCAAGATCTCCCAGGCCCAGGCTGAAAACACGGATGTGCCCAAATTCCAGTCCCAGGACCAGCCATGCAAGGACCCCACCCTCACCCTCTACATCTCTAGGAGGATGTGCAGCAACTTCTACTTCTGATATAATCCTGGAAGCAATTCTTCTCAGCCAGAACCAGGGCTGTCACTTCCTGCCACACCCCAGCTCACAGGGACCCACCTTGCATGATGGCATGATTGCTGTGGTGGTCCCACCATCAACCCCTATTCACTGCCTGGGGAGCAGAGAACGGGGCAGCCGGGTGCCCCAGCCCCAGGGGATGAAGAAGCAGCTTCTGCGATAAAGGATACAAGCATCAAGGGAAGGGTCGGGTCCCAGAGGAGTCACTCAGTGTCCTCTGCAGAGGGCGATCAAGCTCATAAATCACAAGAGAGGTGTTGGCGTCCCCTCAGGTCAAGCACCTGGGCTGGGGGCCTTGGCCTGGTGTTGGGGACGGATGACCCAGAGAGGGTGGAGAAAGCAGGTGGAGGAGCAGAAGTGGAGGGAGAAAAGGAAGGCAGCCCTGGGGTGGGATGGGGACCCCACTCAGGTACAGTCTCTGGGGAGAACAGGGAATGAAGAGATTCTTGAGTCAAAACTTTATTCACATCCTCACTTAAGCAACGATCAGCTGTGGGACGTTGGGTAAATGAACCTGGGGTCCAGCAGCACTGATCAATGGAAGGGAGTGCCGTTAGCGTTCGCCCTTATGGACGGGTCTGGGAGAGGCGGAGGCGAGGCAAAGATGGTGGTGGAGGAAGGTAGACGTGGAGGGTAGGGCTAGTTGACAAGGAAGAGAAGACAGGGCAGGATGGGAGAGGGGAGGCCAGCCAGGCCGAGTGAGGGAAAGGGAGAGACGGAGGGAGGGGTGGCTGGAGTGGCACCTCCGGCCCTGGTGCCACAATCCCTCAAGGTCTGCTCCCCGCAATGCAGCTCCCTGCCCTGACCTCCTTCTCTCTGCCAGGTGCCAGCGGATTTCCCTGCTGTGGCAAGGAGTCGGTGCAAATCGTGGAGACACAGTGAGAATCAATCTCCCGTCACCATGGAACCTACCCCCAACCCTCCAGGACCTCCAACCCTTACCCTGTGACACAATGTACTCCCCGACCTAGGATCTCCATTTTGCCCATTTCCAAAATCTCCCCAAGGGCAGTATCCAGGCCAAAAGGCTGGGGATGGGAAGGGGGTGTCTACCATCCCCCTTCTGTTTTTGCCTTCAGCCCCTGACATTAGAGGAGGAAGGGGCGGTGGGGGGAGGACCCAGGGACATGGATAGGACCTGACCCCTTAGCGCTGCCCTGCTCACTGAGAACAGAGCTGTCCGAGGAGGGGGTGAGCAGGTGCCTGAGGAAAGAGCTGGAATCACAACAGCTGAGCACTGAGGGTTGAGAAGAACCAGGGGAAGCCTGCACGCCCACCCACCCCTCTGGCTGTTCAGATCTGCCAAGCTGGGAGTGGGCAGCTGGGGGTGACATTGCTCTGGGCTCTCCCCTCTGTAGGGAGCCCCTTTCTGGGCACTGGTTCTCAAAGTGAACTGTGTCAGCTCACCTGCAAAGCTTGATAAAAACAAAGATTCACGGGCCTCACCCCCGACCAACGGAATCTCTCTCTGGGGGTGAGGGATTTAGCTCACTAAAGTATGAGAATATCATTCCAGAATTCTTGGTGGGAGTGAGAACAGCTAAGGAAGTGAATGAGCTGGGGAACTTTTGCCAGCCCCTGTGCAAGACAGGTGGCCTTGAGGGCCCCCTTTTCTCCCTGAAGCCCCACTACCCATCCCATGGATCCTTATCACACATTCTGTCTCCTCCTGTCTTAGGAATGACTTAAACCAACATCAACACCAGTCCCACCTTTCAATGGCACAAGAGGAAGATGATATAAAGGCAGGAGTGGGCAGGGTCACCTCTTGTGGGGAGGTGGTGGGCAAGGGGCAGGCTTCTTTGACAATCCTGGAACCCTAGTACCAGGCCAGGGTGGGCACGCTGACACTCACCACCCTCACGACCTGCCCGCATGCCCAGGCGGGTCTCTGAGAAGAGGCAAGTGTGCGGGAGGAAGTGAGCAGTACCCAGGTGGGGCTGGGGCGGAGATGCAGTGCCAGGGAGGACCTTGGGGACAGGGACCTCCAGCTCTTGCCTCCTCAGTGTTTAATGGAAACCTTTCAGCTGGAGGAAGAACTGTCAGAACAAGAGCCCCCACCCAAAGTGGACCTAGACCTGGACCTATACCCGGACCCAGACCCAGAGCCGGAGGCAGACCTAGGGATGGAACTGGACCTCAAGGCCCTGCTGCAGTCCGACATGTACCCGACAGCCAAGCCTGGAGCTCAGCAGGACGTGGAGCCCTGCGACAAAGACCATGAGCAGCAGGGGTACAGGATAGAGCCTGTCAACCCCTACCCAGAGGGGCTGCTTATGCCACAGAACATTACACAGTGGAGCTTGAAGTCAAACTCCAGCTACCTGAGTTCCATGGAGGAGGACCAGATGTCCATCAAACATCACTCCATCTGCGTGCAGACCTCCCAACACCTCTTCTCAGCCAACAAGCTCATCCAGGCCTCAGAACACAGTCTGCAACGGTCAGTAAACATGCAGGTCAATGAAAGCAGTGCAAGCAAGACCAGCCAGCCGGGCCAAGTGTCTGTCCCCATGGACACCTTGTGCTCCAAGCAGCAGCTCCAGACCCCCAACGTCCATCCAGCTCTTGCAGCCACAAACTCCCAGCCGCCAGCAAACCCCTGCCTGTCCTCCCCCAGTCTCCCCAAGGCCATTGGCCTGACAGAGCTCATCAACTTTGCATCTTCCCTGGCCCTGTCCTCCTCCAGCAAGATGGACTTGCCCAATTTGAGACACATGATCAAAGCTTCACCTCAGAAGGCCATGGAGCCTTCTACAGAGCCCACTATGGACACATGCACAGAGACACTGCCAGAAAAACCACCTGAAGCCGGGGAGCCACAGAGAGCTTGGAATCAGGCAGACAAGCACTTCCCTTGCTCTTACCTTGACTTTAGTAAGCCGGGGGTCAAGAGCGCCACCATTGAAGGGGAAGTGCAGCTTCTCCAGCCACCAGCCATATCCCCACAGCTGCAGGGAGCCAAGGAAGAGTAAGTGAGGCCAACCCACAGCTCCCCTGTGAGGGCTCTGCTAGGATGGGTAGGTCGGGGGTGGGGGGGAACCAGTGGAATGACGGGCTGTGATGCCTCAACTCGGTGACCTCATAAAGGCTGCTGGAAACAAGTTTCCGGTGGACTGAGATGCAGTCCAAAGGCCAGGGCCAGAGGTGGCCTGGGGACAATGAAGGGTGAGCACTCCAGGGCTAGGGCAGGGACCTGGGGTCAAAGTGGGAAGGGCCATGCCAGCATTATGAAGCTTCCCAGCCAGGGGGAGTAGCCTCACCTCCATCCAATGCTCTGGCTAGTTCTGCCCTGCTGAGAGCCTGATGGCCCCAGCCTGGACACTTCTGTCAAGGGGAGAATGAAGGGGCAGGGTCCTCCAGTATCCCTGCTTCTTGGTGATGAATGGACACAGAACAAAAAGGCACCTGCCCAGCAGTATGCAGCAGGACAAGGCCCTCTCACCCCCAGTGACCTCCTCAGAGAGGCCTCTGTGCTCCGCCTCCCCCCAACCTTCCCTCTGAGGCCCAAGTGACACTCTCTCTTTTGTGTTGCAGCTCAGTACCGGGAACCAAGAAAGGGAATCCATTATTCCTGAAAATCCATTTTAAGGTGTCATCCCCCACTACCCCAGAGAAGTGACTAGACAAAACCAGTAAAGCCTCCAGTGCTGGCCCCTGGCTCAGACTTTTTGTGCAAACTCTCCTGGACCAGTGAGCTCACTTGGCTGCCGTATCCTGGTCTCGTTTTTTTGGAATCCCACCCTGTTTTCAGCTTCCCCACCCCCACCTGCCCCCTGAGGGTAATGCTGACCCTGTTCCTGGCCACTTGTCTCACCTCTGTTCACTCCCCATGGGCAAGCTCCATGTCACTCCCCATTAGCCAGACTCTAGGCCAGCAGGAAAACCTCACAGAGAGCCTTGGGGAGGCCCCCATGCCCCCTATGATGCTGAATGGGACTTTATCTTGTCCTGAAGCCAGGGACATGTTGGGATCATCTGAGGAGATGGCCTCCTGGGGGTGGCACTGGGCAGGCAAGAAAGCAAGTCTGAAGCCTCTCTCCACAGGGATGACCTGGCAGGGGAAGGGACACTGTCCAGGGGCTTGAAGGAGGGGAAAAAGGGGCCAAAGGACTGGTCCTCGGGGCCACAGCCATGAGCTGGAGCTTCCTCAAAATGTAGGGGAGAGTCCATGGGTAATGGTGCACATCTCCACACAACCCAGATGTGCACGTGCATGCACATACACATCACCAGCTGACCAGCACGTCACACGCACAGCACTCACATGACACGTCCACATATGCAGGCAGAGCAAGCACGCTCCGCATATGCCCCGCACACGTGTGCCTGTGACCCAGTCACATATACAAAGCATGCACACAGGTGCACAAGCCTCCCCACATCCGGGGTTTGGCCTTGGAGGCCCAGAGGTCGGGCAATGTAAGGAAGCTTCTGGCAGAGGAGAGGTGGCAGCAAAGGAAGGAAGGGAATTGGGATTATAGGGACGGACACGGGTGTGGAGAGGGAAGTCTCGGAGAAAGAAAAGGGGAGGTCATGCCATGACTTGGGCCCTGGTCAGCCTCATGACCCACTCTGGGCCCCAGGAGCCCCGCAAGTGAAAGCCCAGCCCTGCAGATCTGCAAGAGCCTGCCCCAGCCGTGGAAGGGGCCCAAGGAGAGAGGTGCCCAGGGCCTGGAGAGTGGGATTAGGAAGGGGCCCAAGGAGAGAGGTGCCCAGGGCCTGGAGAGTGGGATTAGGAAGGAGTAAGCTGTTAAGAATGGGCCGGGGCCAGAAAGAGAAGGGGACAGGAGGCTGGGAGGGACAAGGAGGAAATGCAGAGCTCAGTGTCTGGGGGGCACCGAGCAAGGCGTTTCATCAGGCTTTAAGGATTCATCTTCTGGAGTGTGTTTTTTTAATAAACTTTACTTTTTAGAGGAGTTTAAGGTTTGCAGCAAAATTGAGTGGAAAGTACAGAGAGTTCCCATATGCCCCATCCCCACCCACATGCAACCTCCTCCCTCACTGTCCACATCCTGCGCACAGAGCGGTGCATCTGTTACAATCAATGAACGCGTCATCGTCACCCAAAGCCCGTAGTTTACACGAGGGTTCACTCCTGGTGTTGTACATTCTATGGGATTGGACAAATGTATAATAACGTATCCACCATTAAAGTCTCATACAGGGTAGTTTCACTGCCCTAAAAACCCTCCGTGCTTCTCCTATTCATCTCTCCCTCCCTAACCCCTGGCAACCGCTGGTACTTTTACTGTCTCTACAGCTTTACCGCTTCCAGAACGTTATATATTTGTAATCATACGGTATGTAGCCTTTTCAGATCGGCTTCTTTCACCTACTAAAATGCATTCAAGTTTCCTCCATGTATTCTTGCGGCTTGATAGCTCTTTTCTTTTTAGCGCTGAATAATATCCCATTGTCTCACTTATCCATTCACCTACTGAAGGACATCGTGGTTGTTTCCAAGTTCTGGCAATAATGGATAAAGCTGCTATGAACATCCACATGAGGGTTTTTGTGTGGACGTAAGTTTTCAGATCATTTGAGTAAATACCAAGGGCACAATTGCTGGATCATATGGTAAGGGTATGCATGCTTTTGTAAGAAACTGCCAAACTGTCTCCCGGAGTGGCTGCGCCATTTTGCATTCCCACCAGCAATGAATGGGAGCTCCTATTGTCCCACGTCCTCACCAGCACTGGGTGTTGTCCGTGTTCTGGAGTTTGATATGCTCACAGGTGTGTAGTGGTACCTCGTTGTTTTAATTTGCAGTTCTCCAATGACGTATGACGTTGAACATGTTTCATAGGCTTATTTCCATTTGTATATATTCTTTAGTGAGCTGTCTGTCCAGATCTTTTGCCCAGTTGTTCAGTTTTGTAGTGTTGAGTTTTAAGAGTTATTTGTATATTTTGGATAACAGTCCTTTATCAAATGTGTCTTTTTGCAAATATTTTTTCTTAGGCTGTAGCTTATCTTCTCATTCTCTTGACATTCTCTTTTGCTGAGCAGAAAGTATTTTTATTTATTTATTTATTTATTTTGGCAGCTGGCAGGTATAGGCATTGAACCCTGCACCCTGGTGTTATCAGCACTATGCTCTAGCCAACTGAGCCAGCCCTGCCTGACGTTTTAAATTTTAACGAAGTCCAGCTGATCATGTCTTTGGTGTAATATCTAAAAAGCCATTGCCATATCTGTGCTTAATTAGGTTATCTCCTATGTTATCTTCTAGGAGTTTTATAGTTTTGTGTTTCACATTTAGGCCTATGATCTATTTGAGTTAATTTTTGTGAATGGTGTAAGGTCTGTGTCTAGAAGGTCTGTGTCTAGATTGATTTTTGGATGTGGATAACAATCAGGTCATCTGTGAATAAAGACAGTTTCATTTCTTCCTTCCAGATCTGTGTACCTTTTACTTCCTTCTGTAGTCTTGTTGCATTAGCTAAGACTTCCAATACAATTTTAAAGAGCGGTGATATTTAAAGAGGGGCATTAAAGAGGGGTCATCTTTGCCTTGTTCATAGTCTTAGCAGGAAGGCTTCAAATTTCTCACCACTAGGTGTTATGTTAACTGTAGGGTTTTTGTAGATGTTCTTTATTAAGTTGACATTCTCATGTTCCTAATTTACTGAGAGTTTTTATTGTGAATGGATGTTAGAGTTGTCAAATGTTTTTTCTGCATTTGTTCATATAATCATGTGATTTTTCTTCTTTCACCTGTCAATGTAATGGATTACATTCATTGAGCCTCAAATATTGAACCAGCCTTCCATTCCTGGGATAAATCCCACTTGGTCGTGAGGTATAATTCTTTTTATACATTGCTGGATTCAATTTACTACTATTTTGTTGAAGATTTTGACATCTGTGTTCCTGAGAAATATTGATCTGTAGATTTGTTTGCTGGTAATACCTTTTTCTGGTTTTGGTATTAGGTTAATGCTGGTCTTATAGGATGAGTTAGGATCCAGTCCCTTGATGTCCATCTTCTGAAAGAGATTGTAGAGAAATGGTAAAATTTCTTCCTTAAATGTTTGGTAGAACTCACCAGTCAGCCCATGTGAACCTGGTGTTCTCTGTTTTAGAAGGTTGTTAATTATTGATTCAATTTCTTTTATAGATACAGGCCTATTCAGATTGTTTCTTTCTTTGTGTGTGAGTTTTGACAAATGGTGTTTTTCAAGGAATTGGTCCATTTTATCTAGGTTATCAAATTTGTAGGCATGGAGTTATTCATAATATTCCTTTATTATCCTTCAAATGTCCGTGATATCTGATATTAGTAATTTTTGTCTTTTCTCCTTTTTAAAAATTTAGTTAGCCTAGCTAGAGTCTTATTGATTTCACTGATCTTTTTAAAGAACTAGTTTTGGGTTTGTTGATTTTTTTCTCTGTTGATTTCCTGCTTTCAATTTCATTGATTCTGCTCTAATTTTTACTACTTTAATTTTGCTTACTTTAGAATTAATTTGCTCTTCTTTTCCTAGTCTCCTAAGGTGGAAACTTATTGATTTTAGATCTTTCTCTTTTTCTAAAATATGCATTCAATGCTATAAAATTCCCTCTAAGCACTGCTTTTGCTGCATCCCACAAATTTGGAATAAGTTGTATTTTCATCTTCATTTTGGTTCAAAATATTTTAAAATTTCTCTTGAGATTCTTCTTTGACCCATGTATTATTTAGAAATGTGTTATTTAATCTCCAAGTATTTTGAGATTTTTCCAGCTCTCTTTCTGTTAGTGATTTCTATTTTAATTACACTGTGATCTGAGAGCAAACATTGTGGGATCTTTTTGATTTTTTTGTGGCTTTTTAACAAATTTATTGAGATAGCTGTATATAATACAATTCACTCATTTAAAGTGTACAGTTCAGTGGTTTTCAGTATATTAAGTTATTAAATTTTATAAATTGTGGTGAGATATATATAACATGCAATTTACCATTTAGCCATTTGTAGGTATACAATTCAGTGGCACTAGTTACATTCACAATATTATTCTTTTAAATTTGTTAAGGTTTCCTGAAATATTTTTTTAAATGTGGTAAGATGGGTTTGTACTGGGCTGGACCTGGCCTTCCTGTCCTCTGGATTCAGGACCCTGGGGTCTGCTTCTCCCTCCAGGCTTCTGCCATCCTGACTTAACATCCAGAGGGGAGTCAAAAATTCAGATGCCCTAAGGGAGGAAGAAAGTCAAAAGAATAAAGCAGTAGGTGTCCCAGCAGGGAGAAGCAGGCCTATGGTGAGGGAGAGAGTGCACCTCCTGCCAAAAGATGTTAAAATCCACCACAAAGGCAGCCTAGGGGCTGCAGGTCTGGGGCAATGGACCAGCTCAGAGTCTGCGACTCTGCCTTTCAGGCAGCAGAGGGCAGAAGACCAAAAGATCCCCATCAGCACAGAGATCAAATAGGTGACCAGGGCTGGACAAGGGTCCTTCTCCCTCATCCAGGGTTGGGGAGATCACTGGCCCAGCCCTGCCCCCAAAATCCCCTGGATCGAAGGCTGGTATAGAGAATCCTGGAAGGAGGTAGAACTACTTGCTCAGAGGCCTGGTCCCAGGTCCCCTGGAGTCTGAGCACTTGAGTGGGCTGGGCCCCTCTGCCCTATCTTCTCCCTGCCTCTAAAGCCTCCAGAGAAGCCTCAAAAGCTGCTCACATGAGATCAAGGAGAGGAAGAGCAGGCCGGCAGGATGTAAAAGGGGAGGCTGCGGCTGCGTACTCCCCAGCTGACCCCCATGGAGACAGCAGCAGCCGTGGCCACAAAGGCTCAGCATGCCCCACGGAGGGCAAGGGAATTTAAGGGCACTGCAGCTACCCGTTCAGCATGGCCCAGGCCAGTTACTGAGTCTCAGAGGTGAGGGCAGGGACGGGAGACCAGGCCTGCGTGCTGGGTTTGGGGTAAAGCCTGCCTGGCCCTGGCATCTCTCTGCAGCAGGTGCAAAGGCCTTTCCAACCTCTTCCCTCTGGGGCAGCTTGACAGATGAGAACGTACTACCCCTGACACCCCAGCAGCTGGCAGGTAAGGGCCCCAAGGCAGGGAGTGGGGAGGAAAATTAGGGGATGCTCAAGGCAGAACTACAAGGAGTTGCCTGCCCTGAAGCTGGGGTCACTGCAAGAAGCCAGTGTTTGTAACCTTCCCTCCACACCAGTCTAGTTTGCTCATCTCTATAACCCTACGGCTCACTGATGTGTTTGGCCTCAGAAATGTGTGTGTGTGTTTGTGTAAAGGATGGAGGGAAGAAAAAGAAAACTAGATGGACTGGTGAATAGTGAATGAAGGGATTTGGATGGATGGATGGATAGAGGGATGAACAGAATGTAAAGGAGGAAGGGAGGAAGGAAAGGGGGAGAAAAGATGGAGAAAAAAAATCCAAGTTCTCATGCCCACCTGGGGTCTGGGGCTTTGGGGGTAGAGGTAGAAGGAACTGTCCCAATGCTCTCCAAAGATCATGTCCTGATCATGGCAGCGGCCCCTCAAAGCAAATCATTTTATTCATCAACAATTGTCAGTGCCTGCTACATGCCAGGCACCAGCAGGGCTCCAGAGCACTGTAGCTCCAGATCCAGACTGCCAGGCATGACCTTACACATGAGTTTCTTTTTTTATACAAAAATGTCCAAACATGAATTTTGGACATGAGGATTGAGTGAAAACTTCACAAGCGCCAACACACAGCAGCCACCCAGGGAGTTGCAATGGTCCAAGTCGTCAGTCCTACCTGAGCTAGAGTGGGTGTTTGACCTTGCTGCCTGCCCCCCTCTCTACCCTCAGCCTTCCAGGATATCTTCAAACTGTTCAGCTCCAACCCAACAGGCACTGGGGATATGCACAGCATAAAAGTGGCCCTGCACAGTGTGGGTATCCAGCTGAGTCCACGGGAGATGTGTGAGGCTCTGCGGCAGGCAGACTTGGAGGATGGGTGCCCCGTCCCTACCCTCTTGTTCTCTCCCACCTCCAGGCATTCTCCTGAAGAATGCCTCCCCTGACCACAGAATCCCTGGCCTGGCCCTATTTTAACATTCCCTCTTCCAGGAAGCCTGCCCTGATGAACACACCTATCCCATGGCCCTTAAACATTGCTTCTGTGTTCATCCCTATGCTGACTTGGGCTGCCCCAAGGCAAGGGCTATTTCTCCCCTACTCAAACTGGGGTCTACGCTTGGCTAGAGGCAAGATGGATTCTGTAACACCTAGAACTACTGGCAAGCCCCTAACGTGCATGCAGGGCGGGCCTTCTGCAGGGGCAGGAACCATAGCACCCCCCTCTCATCTCTCTCTTCCCAGGTGATGGAATCATAGGCTTCGAAGTCTTCCTGGGTGTCCTCGCTGACAACCACCGCTTGGCTCAGTGCATGGGTGAGGGGCAAGGCTGGTGGGGCTGGAGTGGGCCTGGCCTGCAGGAAGTCCCTCCTCACCCTCCCCCCATGTCCTTTGTCCCCCAGGCCAGGTGAGGGGCAGTCGGTTCTGTGACACCGCCCCCCTCCCCAGGGCCTGCAGACCCTCTTCTTAGAAATGGTGTTCAAGCTGCTGAACCAGGGCTTTGTGCCCTCCAAGTCGGTGCAGGAGATGATGAAGTGGGCACAACCGTACCCAGCTGCCAGGCCCAGAATGGGGGCCTCAGACCCTGCCCTGTGCAGGGAGCCCCTGATGTTGCCGCTCCGGAGACGGGACCCTGAATTCTGAGTCAGTTTCCTGGGCCCCAACTCGCCCCTGACCAAAGACGTCTTCCTGTCTTGCTTTGGTTTCCCCACCCGTGAGATGGAGAGGACTGGGGGAGGTGGCATCTGAGGCGGCTGCCCCACCTTTCGTCTCCAAGCTACTACTCGAAGAAGCAGCGGGCTCTGCGGCTGAGTCCAGACTGGAGGGGCTGGTACCGCGGCCCCGGCCGCCCCGCGCGCGTCGGCGGCCTCTCCAGCCACGAGCTGGCGCGCTCCCTGCACAGACTGTACAAAGCAGGTGCGCCCCTGGCTGCGCGGGAGTGGGGGCCGGAGGGTGCGGACCGGCGGGAGGGGGGACTCTCCCAGTCACTCCTCTTCCTCGTTCCCGGTGCTCGCCCCAGGTGCGCGCAGCCCCTGCTCTCAGAGACCCCCGGTGGCGGGGCGGACGCAGCCGGAACGCAGGACGCGGAGCCCCGCCCCAGTCCCGCAGTGCGACTTCCCAAACGCTCCCAGTCCGGCCGCCCCAAGCGCCCGTCCAACCTGCGACCGCTCTGAGCCGGGCGGGGAGGGGCATGCAGATGAGGGGCGGGGCGTGCGCGTAATAACTTCGAGGGGGGGCCGGGGGGTGCGGACCGGCGGGAGGGGGGACTCTCCCAGTCACTCCTCTTCCTCGTTCCCGGTGCTCGCCCCAGGTGCGCGCAGCCCCTGCTCTCAGAGACCCCCGGTGGCGGGGCGGACGCAGCCGGAACGCAGGACGCGGAGCCCCGCCCCAGTCCCGCAGTGCGACTTCCCAAACGCTCCCAGTCCGGCCGCCCCAAGCGCCCGTCCAACCTGCGACCGCTCTGAGCCGGGCGGGGAGGGGCATGCAGATGAGGGGCGGGGCGTGCGCGGGGTGGGAGGGGGCTGGGGAGAAAGGGGCGGGGCACACGGCGCGGAGGCGGGACGCCCAGATAGGGCGCGACCGGCGGGCAGGGGCGCGGCAGGCGAAAAGTGGGAGCAGGATCGAAAGAAATGGGGCGGGGCCGGCAGAGATGGGAGTGACTCAGGCAGCACCCGGCGAAAGGACGGCGCACCCAGGTAAGAGACAGGACGGGCTGAAATGGGACGGGGCAGCAGGAAAGCGGACTGAGATGGTGCCACCCCGGCGTGGGTCCATCCTGAGCTGCCCGCTCGACCCTCGCACGCCCCTCTGCCCTCCCGCAGGATTCGTGGGCCAGCCACTAGGGCATATGCGCCCCTCGAAGCTGTCTCCCTCCCCCCCAGCTCTAGCACAGAAGCAGCCCTTCTCCCCGTTGCCAGCTTGTTTGCCCAGACCTGCTATGAAGAGCGTGTACAAGGAAAGCGTTTGCTGAGAGAAACAGGCTGCGCGTGGTGGGGCTGGGCACGGAGCGGACGCGGATCATTGCAAACATCTTTATTAATCTTGTATAAAAATAAGGTCCGTGGGGCTTGCGGGGGTGGGGGGACGAGGTGCACTTTATAAGTTACAGGTCAGGCTCCTGCTGAGTCTAAGTATGGCTATTGGTGGGGGACTGTGGCAGGCGGGAATTGCTGCAAGCAGCATTGGTGGGAAGGGGCCAGCAATGTGCCCTCTGTGGCAAGAGGAGGATGCGCCGGCCCATTTGAGGCGGGCCCATGGCCAAACACAGTGGAGCAGGAGGCTGCCCGGCCCAGCCGAACTGAGGAATAACTTCATTGAGCCTGCCCACAGCAGAAATAGAATCCACCTGCAGAAATAGTGGCTACAGTGACAGGTCAGAGGTGACCTGCAGGGGGGGTCCCGGGGGTCGCCGGCGAGCACTGCGGCGGCCTGTGTCTGCGCGGATGTAAGGCTGGTTCCGCAGATCTGGCGGCCAGAAGAGACACATTTACCAGTCAGGAGTCAGCCCAGAGCTGGGACCATGGCTCCAGGGCACAGGCTCACCCTTCTAAGGACCCAGGGTGTGTGCATGTGGGAGGGGGCACTGTTTATGTTTTCCAGACCCCCCCTCAAACATCCCGGCCATGCAGTGGCCCAGGAGAGGGCAGCATGACTCAGTTCCCACTGTGGGCAGCACTGGGATCAGAGTCCAGGCTGCTGGGTACCTGGGGGCTAGAGGGGCATCTCCTCTCCCAGGCTGGCCTCACAGAGGAGCCGGGATGTCCGCTTGCCGGTGCGGGCCGTGAAGGGCACGGTCTTGAGCACTGAGGGGGTGGGGAGGAGGGGATAGAGAAAGGAAAAAGGAAAGAAAAACAGCAAAGGTAGCCAGAGGCAGTGAGGCAGCCAGATCCCCAGGAGTGGAGGGGTTGAACAGAGGACAGCATAGAAGGACAGACTGAGGATGGGACAGAGGCCTGACCAAGCCCTTACCTGTGATGATGTCTTCAATGGCCCCATCGCGGTCACTCTCGTAGATGAGTGGCTCCTTCTGCTGCTTCCGTTTCAGCTCAGAGATGAGGTCCATCTGTTGTCGCCGGACCTTGGGTGGGGACTGAGGGGGATATATAGCTCCAGGATCCCCCCACCCCACCAAACCCTAGAACATCTGTCTGCCTGGTCCCCCACAGCAATGACAGCTGGCTTGAGCAGAAGGAACCCATTCTCATCCCAGGCTCCTGGGGCACTGACCTCACCTTGGGCAGGGTTTGCCTGTAACAGTGAGGGTGTGGGGTGGTGCCAGAGAGGGATGAGGATACCACCATCCCTGCATTGCAGTGCCAGGCTCAGGGGCAGCTGCCTACCTTGGGTGCTGGGTGCTCCCCTCTGCCTGGGGTGTCAGTGCCTGCCTCCTGGGCAGCAGCTTCTTTCTTCCACTGTTCCACCTCCTGCTCAGCTTTCTGAGGGGCCAAGTGGGTCGCCATGAGGCTAGCCCTGCCTACTTCCCTATCCCACCCCCTAGACAGAAGCAGCCCATGTGGAGGGGCGTCAGTGCCCTGCAGGGTTCCCAGCCCACCCCCCAGACATACATACCTTGTAGGCCTTGACAAAGCGGCTAAAGAGGGAAAAGAACAGGCTCGGGGACGTGGTCTTGGGGTTCTCTCCGAAGTACTCCACCACAGACTCGTAGGCCTCCTGCAGGCACCACCGGTCAGCCCCACAACATGGACTCCTCAGAGCCGGACACTGCTCTCTACCCCTTAGGACACTAGCCACCTCATCTCTGCTCCTTCAGGCAGGATGGCCCCTCACTCCTGCTCCATCCCCCCAAGGGGTCCCAGCTATGGCCAGGCCTCTCCAGGCCTTTGGCTACACACCCCTGCCTAGTGCCCCAGTGGCAAGTACTCCTTTGTGCCCCAGCCCACCTCCCCTCCTCCAGGGCCGGGCAGCCCCAGGCCACCTGAGCAGTCTTGCTGTCTGCCAGCAGCTTGTCCATGGTGGGCGAGTTGGTCCTCAGAAACTCCTTGAGCACCACACAGTCATCCTGCCGCACAAACTCTCGCTGCGTCAACTCCAGGCCTCGCTGCAAGGAGCGCACATCCCCCAGGACACTGTCCAGGGACACTGGGTGGAGGGGAGGGCAGGAGAGAGTCAGGGGATCAGAGGCAACACTCCCACCCCGTTTCATCCTATGGTCCCCTTGCTTTCTCCCAACCCGCATCAGCCTGGTGGCTCCAGGGCTGAGCCCCTGCCCCCACTCAAGGACCTGGGTGCCCCATACCTGAGCCCGCCTTATCCAAGAAGTGTAGGTCACTGTAGAAGCCTGTGAGCTGTGGGTACTTCTCAGCAATGACCTTCACCAGGTAGTGCAGCAGTGTCTGCTTGCGGTCAGTCGACTTCATCTCCAACAGCTGCACAAGGACCTGTTATAAGCCACAAGCCACCAGCCAGCCCCCACCACCAGGCCAGGGACCCCTCTTCATCGTCCTCACCACATCCAGACTCTGGAGCCGGAAGCCGTAGGCTGCTCCACGCTTGCTGCTGTTCATGTAGTTGCCGAAGGCCAGGACGATCTGGGGGAGGCAGGGGAGAGACTCAGGAGGGTGCTGGGGCTTAAGTATATGTTGCACAAGGAGGAGAAAAGGTGGCAAGAAGCAAGCCCCACACACTCAGCCCCCCTGTATTCTGCACAGATCGGTCAGGTCCATGACACATGGACGTGTGTGTATATGTGTCTCACCCATGTGCACTGTTATCACCATGGACGCACCCAGTTTTTTGTCTGCTAGTCCAACCCAAAACTGTTGCCAACACCCCCTCCTAGGACGTGGATCACTGCCTTTCTGATGCCATTTCCACTGGTCCCCGGACACTCCCCTGAGCTGGTGTGGGTGCTCTGCAACTCACACAGCAATCCCCAGAGGGGCTGACCCCTTAGGCAGGGTGTCAGGTATGCTGTTATAGACAAGGCTGCTGCAGCCTATTCCCAAACCCCGGTCCCTGCCTTCGCTTGCTCCTTCTGAGCACGTATGTGAGAAGTGGGAGCATTATCTTTGTTGCATCCTAGGTGGGCAGGACCAGGCCACCAGCAGGGTCTCCTCATACTACCCAGAACAGGCTCTCACCTCCAGGATCTGGCGGAGTTTGTCAGAGGACTTGATGGACATTGAGGCTGCGATGACGGCATTCAGTTGCTGGGGGTGAGATGGGGGAGGTGAGGTAAGATGGAGCCTCCTCCATCAGGAGGCTCAGTACTCCCAGATGCCCCCTTGGAGCCCAGGCTGGGAGCTACCTCTACCCCATCCCCAACCCAGGTGCCACCGCCCTGCCCGCCCCGCCCACACCGGCATGAGCAGCTGGGCTGTGTCCAGGAAGTTGCCCAGAAAGGTGAGCGTGGCCATGCGCTCAGGCAGACGCGGGATGCGGCTGAAGCGCAGCATGAAGTGGTCCTCCTCCGACAGCTCCTCTAGCGGCCGCTGCTCCCGCTCGAAGCGGGCAATGAGGCTGCGCTCGTACTCCGTGGGCAAGAAGCGGGTCAAAAGCTCCAGGAAGTCCAGGCTGAGAGACTGCAGGTCATAGCTGTGTGTGGAGGGGAGAGGAGAGTGGGTAATCACCCCACACCCTCTGGTTCCTGACAACAGACTACCCACCCCCTTGATGGAATAAATGAACTTCAATATTTACTATTTGCCAACAGCTTCAGAGAATAAGAGGTCAAAGTCAAGGGAAGCCCCGGTCCCCATCAGACATGGGTGGCAGGTGCTCATCTGTAAATCCCTAAGCCTGAGTGCCCACAGCTGGGCAAAGAGGCAGGGAGGGTACGGGGACATCCCAATCGAGGCATGGCCTCACAGGAGGTCCTCAGTTTTCTCAGCCCAAAAATGGGGACAGAGTTCCCTGACCAGGGTTGTATGAAGCTTGATGGGCTCTGTCCCCCAGCAGAGGCTCTTTTACTAGATCGGCCTGATGACCCCGGCCTAGCAGAGGGGCAGGGCTGCCCACAAGCCCAGGGGAGGGGTACTTACGCCTCAATGGCCTGGCAGATGCGGTCAGCCCCCAGGTTGCCCTTGCGCAGGGTAATGGCCAAGTTCTTGGCCCGGTTGGCCTCGATGAGTGTTGCCTTGCTGGGGGCCTTCTGGGCTGCCTTACCCTTGAGGGCACTGAGATCCAGGCTGGGGCCTTGGGACTTGGTCTTGAACTGCTCCTCGAAGTCACTCATGTCCAGTTCCTGAGGGTGCAGGGAGAGATGGTGGGCTGGGTGGGGCCAAGACCTGGCCTACTCCTGGCTGAGCACTGTGCTCAGTGCTAGAGCCACTGATCTGGCCCTTACCAGGCCACCAGCAGAGAAACAAGAGTAACAAGATTGACGGGCCCCGATCAGGATACAGGGGAAGCATCAGGGAGGAGGAGGAGAAAGACAACCAGACAACCCAGAGGACCCAGACTTGGGGCCACTAAAGCTGAAGGAAGTGCTGAATTGGCCAGCAGTCAAAAAGGGGAAAGGGAAGAGCATTCTGGGCAGAGAACAGTGTGAGCAATGGCCTAGAGGCAAGAGAACACATCCCTTCTGGAAAACAGAGTGGAATCGGGAGGGCGGAGGCCCTGGTTGTCTGTGGGAAGGCGGTGGGAAAAGAGCAAGAAGGGAGGTGAGACTTGAGGGAGGGATGTGCCCTCTGCAGGGATGGAGGACAGAGCCTCCAGGGGAGTCAGGATACTGCCTGCCAGATGCACCAGTCCAGTTCGCTTTTCCCTGGGCCTCCCCATCCTCATCTGTGCGATGGGGTGGAGTAGATGACCACTCCCGGTGCGGAGCATGATCAGGCAAGTCCCATCCTCCTCTGGTGCCCCCGCTGGGAGCGAGGCAGAGCCACACTCACCTGCAGCACCTTCTCGTCGTTAAGCTCTGTGAAGACAGTGCCGGTGATCTGGCTGGGTTTCAGGGCCACCCAGTTTAAGAGTGGCATTCGGAACTTGGTCTGGATGGGTTTCTTGGCCTTCACTCCTGAGATAAGGAGGGAGTGGTGAGCGCGGGACGCGCTGGAGGGAACGGGGACCCAGCGAGGCCTGACAGGGCAGGCAGGAGGCCGTAGGAGACCCCCAGACAGAGGGTCCTGGAGGACACTGAGACCCGGCCCCTCCCTAAATCTCCCGCCAGCCCTGCGCCCCAGGCGGTCCACTCCACTCACCTGGGCCCATCTCTAGGCCGGGCCCTCCAAGGGCATCAGAGGGACCTCCTGGAGGCGGTGGGGGCGGCGGAGGCACTGGCCCGTCAGTGCCGGGCGGTGGCGGGGGTGGCGGGGGTGGGGGCGGCAGGTCTCCCGGCAGCGGCGGCGCAGGTGGGGGCTCTGGG
>NW_007728021.1:127217-151947 GCF_000696425.1 Galeopterus variegatus | reverse complement strand
ACGCATGCGCATGCGTACTGGGTCCTCTTCGACCCGCCCGCTCCTACCCGAGCCACGCCCACGATCCAGACCTCCCTCTCTAGCTCCCCGCCCGCCGGCGATGCCCGCAGGCTCGCCCTCTGGGCCCTGCGCACCTGGGCTAGGGGAGCTGGTGGGCACCCCCGGAGTCGGAGTCGGAGCATCACCGCCGCCGCTCGGAGTTGCCACAGGGACCGGGAGGATCTCGATGGAAACAGCATCCCCGGGCCCCCGCAGGATACGGATTAACCCCTTTTCCTCCAGCTCCTCCACCTTCAGCTCTAGGGCCGAGGGCCGCGCCGAGGCGGGGGCAGGCACTTTGTCAGGCTCGGGGGAACGCCCGGAGGCGCCCATGGCGGTCGATTCGCTGAAGCGCTCCTGTGAGCCCCAGAGGAGGAGTCAGTGCCCACCAGCAGGCTCCCTGGCACAGAGCCCCCTTCCTCTTCCCGGGGTGGAGAGAGATGTCAAGCCTAGAAGCTGGCCTGTTCTTGGGAGCCCGGCCCGGCCCACGCCCCAGCCTCACCCGCAGGATCTCCAGCTCTTTGCGAGCCTGGCTTAGCTGCTTTTCCAGTTCGGCGATCTTGGCCATAGATTCGTTCTCCGCCTCCCGAAGCCGCTCTGTCAGCTGTGACACCGGCACGTGGTGAGCTACCAACCGCCGCCGGGCCCTGGCACCGCCGGTGAGGGGGCGGCATCAGGCATGCCTGCCTGGAGGACTGGGGGAGGCTCCCACCTCCGCTCAGCCCGGCGGGCCGAGGGTGGGCTGAATCTGGCACTGGAACCCAAGTAAACGAGGAGGGGAAACCAAGGCATCACTGATGGGGGAGGTGGGAGCAGATTAGGAGACCGAGCTGGGAGGGAGCCCAGGCAGTTCACCCAAGTCAGGGCCTGGGGTCAGAGCATCTTAAGAGGAAGGACCTGCCTTCCTCGTGGGCCCAGTGCAGTGTAGGAGCTCACTGAAAGCTCAGTGAGAAAGACACCCAGAAGATTCAGGATTTGGATTCAGGTCAAACTCAAGGGCCAGGCAGACAGCCACCTCCAGTTCACATCTAGAACAGTGTCTGCAGCCCAGTACCCGCTGCCAGCATGGAGCCCTGTGACAGACATGTCTTGTGGGCCTATTAAGTTCTGGGTGGGGTTCAGGACCAGCTCTCACCAGTGCCACCTGCTCCTGTAACTCCTCCATGTGCTCCAGTACAGCATTCTTGGTCTCAGTGTCCTCCAGCAGCGCTCCCACATCAAACACATTGTCCAGATAGGCCTGAATCTGCACCTGCAGCTTGTCACTCTCGGTGAGTCGAAGTTTCTGTCCCCCAGATGGAAGGAATGGGTGAGGCCCAATGTAGGGAGTCTTTCCAACCCCCCACCACCACTGGATCCCAGGGGAAGGGACCTAGGCCCTAGCCTGCTTTTTTTCTTTATTTTTAATTGCGGTATAATTCACATACCATAAAATTCACTGTTTTAGGTGTACAGTTCAGTAGTTTTTAGTGTATTCACAAAATTGTATAACCACTGCTACTAATTCCAGAACATTATCATCACCCCAAAAAGAAACTCTTGCACCCATTAGCAGTCACTCCCCGTTCTCTCTCCCCCCCCACCCCCTACCCCCCCATCCACTAGTCTTTTTGTTTGTATGGATTTGCCCATTCTGGACACTGACTATGAATAAAGGAATATGAATAAAGGAATCATATATGAATATGAATATGAAATCATAAGGGCCGGCCCATGGCTCACTCGGGAGAGTGCGGTGCTGATAACACCAAGGCCGCGGGTTCAGATCCTATATAGTGATGGCCGGTTAGCTCACTTGGGAGAGCGTGGTGCTGACAAAACCAAGCCAAGGGTTAACATCCCCTTACCAGTCATCTTTTTTTTTTTTTTAAAAAAAGGCCGGCCCTGGGCCTGCCCCGTGGCTGTGGCTCACTCGGGAGAGTGCAGCACTGGGAGGCTGAGCGTGGTGCGGGTGACAAGGGTTGCAATCCCCTTACCGGTCACACACACAAAAAAAAGACAAAAAAAAAAAAAAAGGCCGGCCCTACCAGTCATCTTTAAAAAAAAAAAAAAAATCATATATGATTCCTTTATTCATATAATAAAGAAATAAATTTATTCATACAGTAAATAAATGAATAAAGGAATCACATAATATATGAACTTTTGCGTCTGGCTCCTTTCACTTAGCATAATGTTTTCAAGGCTCATCCATATTGTAGCACATATCAGTACTTAATTCCTTTTTTATGGCTAAATAATATTCCACTGTACGGATATACCACCCTAGGCTGCCTTCACCTTTTGTTAATGCTGGTTTTCAAAAATCCAATCCCAAAGGCCTCACTCCTCTAGGAAACCTCCCAAAGGAATCAAGAAAGAAGATGCAGCTTCTCTGCTCAGGTGGGGCCAGCAAGCACCAAGCTCCTCTGCCCACCCTCCCCACGACCTGGACCCATCCAGCATGAGCCAGCTCCTACTTCCGCCCGACATCTCTGGGACGCCCCATCATGCGCTGGAGTCAGACAGCCTGCCTAAGGTTGATGCGCTCAGAGCCAGCTCCAAGGCTACCTTGAGCCTGTTCTGGTGCCTGTAACAACAGTTCTTACTGGTTACCCATTATGCTCCAGGCACTGATCTACACATTTAGTCATTATTATCTCTATGTTTCTCCTATTTGACAAATGGGAAAACTGAGACTCAAAGAAAGGAAGAGATCTATCCAAGGTCACACGGTTAGGAAGGATTGCCCGACCCTAACACTCATGTTAGGTGTTACCCAGGTCTGTCTGACCCTAACACTCATGTTGCTAACCACTTAGCCATACTCTACAGTGGGACATTGGTTAAGCCTAAGGGAGTGCAGGGCTCACCTCTAAGTACAGGTCCAGGCCCAGGTGGGTGAACTCATATTGCAGGAAGACACGGAAGTTCATGTTCTCTACGGAGTGTACCACGATGTTGATGAATTGCATGCAGGCCACCTGGGGGCCGGGGACATGAGCGGATCTATGATCCTCTGGGGGGGGGGTGCTTAGTGCCTTCCACCCCCCGCCAGCCCCCAAATATCCCTCCCTCTCCACAGTGCACTCAACTCTACAAACCCAGATTTGTCCCGACCTGCATTTCACCTTCATGTCCCCTCAGTCCAGCTTATCCCCTGCTCCCAACATCCACTGTTCCCCCACTGACCACTCAATCCTAACATTTTGCTGAGGCAGAATCCAGAGCCCGGACACCCAGGCCCCTAGCTGCTCCCTGCACCCAAGAGGGCCCAGCCCAGGCTTCAGCCCGCTGAGCTCCCCAAACTCACCATGAAGTCAATGTTGCTGTCCTCATTCCGGAAATATTCCATCAGCTTTTCAAAGCGGTGTTGCTCCCCACATACCTGGGTAGAGGGAATGGCTCTCACCAAGGCCCCAGTGGTGCACCTCCTAAGCAATCTTCCAGCTGCCACCTTGTGCCTCCACAGGTTCCTCTCAAGTTAAATCTAAGTCGGGCCATGCCTCTCTTCTGCTGCAAACCTCCACTTCCTCTCCAACCCCTCCCACAGCCGTCCCCTAACTCCATTCCAGGCACACTGGTCTCCTGGCACATCCATCTCAGGGCCTTTGCACTTGCTGACTGCCTGGCATGCTCTTACTCGGGAGAGCCACCATGCCAAGCCCCTCACTTCCCCCACAGCTTTGCTCAAATCTCGCCTTCTCAATGAAGCCTTCCCTGACCACCCCGCAACCAGATCCCCCACCCCCTGCAGCGTCCCTGCATTTTTTTCCATAACGTTGATCATTTTCTAATATACTATGTAATTTTCTTGTTTATTATATTGCTTGTTATCTGTCTTCCCCTACCTTCTTTGTTTCTTTTATTCACTGATATATCCAAGTGCCCACTTCCTGACACATAGTAGGCATTCAATAAATATTCATTAAAGGAGTGAATGAGTGTATCCTGCCGTAGGCATCATATTCCCCTGCACAGACTTCTTGCAAGCCTGTTAAACAGAGTCAGCAACTCCAGAATGAATGGATCAAGTCCAGTGTGGATCTGGCAAGGCTGAGAGTCAGAGGTGGAGCTGATCGCTATAGTTGTTCCTGTTGCCCCAGGCAGTGCCCCTAACTGACCCTGCACCTTCCTTTCAGAACTTCCCATCCCAGACTGTCTTCTGGGTTCCCCAAATACCCACCCAATGTCCCCAACTGCCCCCAGCAGAGGCCACAACTGCCAGAAACAGGACTCCAAGCAACACCATAGGGGCAAGTACATGTTCAGGTGGGGGCTCCAGTACCTCCTTGAAGTTGTCGAAGGCCGCAAGGATGATGTCGTGTCCTCCCCGCACCAGGCACACAGCTGCCAGCAGCTCCAGCACCAGAGCCTTGGTTCTGGGAAGAGAAGGAGCAGGTTGTCGCTTGGGAACAGGCAGCCCCTGCAGCAAGGTGGACATAGACCCGGCTAGGGGGAAGACAGGTGAGCTGATGGTGGGGGTGGAATGAGCCTGGGCAGTAGTCCTGAGAATTTGGGGACAGAGTAGGTAATGGGTTAAGTAGGAGACAGGTCTAGGTGTGGAAAAAGTTTAAGGGCATGGACCTCACCTGGGGTTCTTGTTGTTGAGGCTCAAAGCAATCTCATTAACACAGGCTGGGTGGTTCATGACAAGGCTGAAGCCAGACTAGGGAGATGGGAGAAGAGGTCAGCACCTCCAGGCAGGCCCCCAGGACTGCCAGCATCCTCCTGCCCAGCGCTGCCAACATAGCCAGTGCCATGCCAAGCTTAGGAAGTTCTTCTTCGTATCCAACCATAACCTCTTCTGAGGCAGCCAAAGCCTGGCCCTAGCCCTCTTCTTAAATACCTTTGTCTTTTTGAAAGCCAGTATCAGGCACCATGGACACAGTGAGTCCTTAAAGGCTGGTTCAGTGAGGGAGGGCCCAGCTTCCCCAGTCAGTCCTCCAAACAAAATAACCCAGAGGCTGTTCGCCCCATCAGCCTCAATGCCTAGCCCTTTTTTGGTAAGTGTTCCCAAGTCCCCATGTGAGGTCCATCCATGTCCCCAGCCATGGCCAGGGGTACTCAGGGAACCTGACAAGGAGGCAGCAAAAATATGGGCTTCCCCCAAAGACTCATCAGTCTCAAGGACCCCAAGCCAACAGCACAGATCCACAGGGTTTCCAGAGGGACAGTTGGTCCCAGAACCCCAGCAGCCTGAGCAGCCCCCAGCGAGGACAGGCCCAGCTCCCTGGCTCCCCATCCCATGCCCACCGGCCGACCTGGTAGTTCATGATGGCGCGCAAGCACATGATGCAGACATGCACGTCGTCCTTCTGGCTGACGATGCGGGAATTCCGCAGGGTCTTCCTGCTGTGGGCCGGGGTCAGCCTGGGCGGGGTGAGGAGGAGGTAGCAGGGGTCAGAGCACCGAGCCCCAGCTTCCTGTTCGCCCTGCCAGTCAGATGGCCTCTGGAGTCCAGGGGGCATATCTGGAAGCTTGGCAACTGCTTCCCATCTACCCAACCAAAGGGGCCAGCTGAGGGCAAGGGGGACGCAGGGGTCAGAGCACCGAGCCCCAGCTTCCTGTTCGCCCTGCCAGTCAGATGGCCTCTGGAATCCAGGGGGCATATCTGGAAGCTTGGCAACTGCTTCCCATCTACCCAACCAAAGGGGCCAGCTGAGGGCAAGGGGGATTCCTCAGTCTTAGGCCCAGGGTCTGGCATGCTAGGGCAAGGGGGAGAGGAGTCAGGGAAGCAAAGACCCTTGGAGTGATTTGGCATTGAAAGGGCTGACTGGTGGAAAGCCCATGGAAGGAAAAGACAGCCAAAGCTCAGAAACCACCACAGAAAGGCTCTCCACAAGGTGGCACTCACAGCCACTCAGGCTCACCTTCCATCTTGAGAGGCAGATTCTGAATTCATGCCATGGTACAAGAGCATCCCAGCTCACCACTCCCTAGGCAAGTTATTTAATATCCCTGTGCCTCATTTGTAAGATAGGAATGGTAATAATAGTACCTTCCTGACAGGGTTGTTGGGACGATGAAGTGAGCTGAGAACAAAGCCTGGCACGTAGTAAGTGCTACGTGAGTGTGCTCAATTATTCTTTGCCAAAAATGTGTGATGTTTTCATCGTTGCAGAAGTGCCAACCGTGACTTCCACGTGTCAGTCCTCTTGACAAATCTACCACATTTCCAGCAACACTGGGAGGCCTGCCACATCACCGTTTCCCATCATTGCTCAAATATGCCTGAATCTGTGTTCATGCTGTTCCTTCTGCCTGGAATGCCCTTCCCTGCCTGCCAAGACTGTGTCCATCTGTAAGACACAGCTATTTTCTGGGAAGCCTTCCTGGTGCTCCAGGCAGTGGCCACCTTCCTTCTCAGACTTCCCAGTCACACCTCCCTGACAGCCTGTCACAGTGAATTGTCCCCCACTAGACTGCAGGCCCCTGAGGACAGGGTGATCTGTCTCCTGGTCACTTGCCACACACCTAATACATAGTAAGTGCTAAAAAATGTTTGTTGAGTGTACAAATAAATGAATGAACAAAGAAACACATTGTAAGAGTTTGGGGTTTAATATGTAGTTGGCTCCCTAGACCCAAAGTGGGAGTCTGGGGATCTACCCAATGCTCCGAAGCCATCTCCTTCCCCCCCCCTGACTCCCAGCAGGCTGCCCTATGTTAGGATAGGGGACCTATCTGCAGCAGCTGAACCTGGGGCATCAGTCAAATGCCTCTTCCAACCCCACCACCACCCCAGGGAGTCAGCCAAGCATGCATCTGCTCCCAGGTGGCTACGTACCGGGGAGAAGGGGGACACCTGGAGGCCGCATAGGAGAAAACACGGGATTAGATGGGTACAAGAGGGGTCCCACCAACCCAGATACCCCCTCCTCATCCCAAACCTACTGGAGTTCCAGTCTCTCGGTGACCACCCTGAAGGCTTCTTAATATATTGGTGTCCCAGTCCCTGTCTGAGGCCCTTACTCTGGTCCCCAATGCTTGGCTACCCCTCCCACCAACTGCAAGGGCCCTGGGTGGGCTGGCGAGATGCAGCAGTGTTGGGGTGAATCCTCCATTCTACCACCACCCCACCATGAGGACCCCATACTTGATGGTCAGGTGACGACTTTTGGGAACGGATGAGGGTGGACCCTTGCTGAGATCTTCCACTGACTGCTCCAGGGGCTTGCTCTTCTCCGAGTTGGAGGCCCCATTGTCTGTACTCTCCATGTCATACCTGGGGAAACAATGGGGTGGGAGGATGGGGGAAGATGTAGTGAGAGACAGATCTGCAGGGGAGACCAGGGGGCCAGGGGAGAAGGCTGTATCCTTGGCACTGTGATGGGCACAGTGGGAGAGAATGGAACGCCCCTCCCTGTCCAGGGCAGGCTTTTGGAAAGGGGCATCACTTGGGGCCAAGTGCAGGGTTTCAGGGTGGGCTCAGGCTGCGCTGCTCAGAACTGGCCAGAGGAGTGGGCAAGGCGTGTGGAAGCACGGACCAAGGCTCTGAGGAGTGGCAGGAGGGGCAGGGAGGGGCTTACGCAACAGAGCACTGGGCAAAGGCCAGGTACTCAAGCAGCACGTCCAGGCCACGGTTCTCCTCGTTGAGGAACTCCTGTACCCACCTGCAGGACACAGGACTCCCTGAGCTCCAGCCAGGAAGGAGGACCTGCCCCAAGTGGGCACAGAACAGCAAATCAAAGGCCTCTGGGGTGTTCTTCTCCCAGAGAAGACACCAACACACCCTGACCTCAGAAGACCCAGTGGTGCCAGGGGATGCTGGGAAACCCAGGCAGGACTCACAGCCCAACCACACCTCGAGGTGCAGGCCAGAGGATGGGCAGGAGAGGAAGAGGGGAAGCTGTCCTGCACACTCACCAGGAGGGCCAAAGGACAGCCCTATGTCCGAGGTACAGGGAGTCACAAGGGGAAGCCCCAGAGCTGCCTGGAGGCAGAGCTTTCCTAGGCCCAGAGAGGAAGACCTGAGCCCCCACTCACCCAATGTGGTTTGTCCTCAGGGATGTCTCCAGCTCCCGCAGCACCTGTGTGGACTCCTGGACTCGCCTCTTAAACTGGGGGCCGAGAACAGGGGAGTCTGGTGGGTGGAGCCTGGACTTCCACAGGCCCTCCACGTCCTGAGACAGCAGCCAGCAGCGCCCCTCCATGCCCCACTGGCACGCATGGCCTTTCACGTTCCACCACCCCCACCACCTCCACACACCTGCCCAGCAGAGCAAGCACACACAGGCTATGTGTCCTCCCCATACAGACATGTGGGGGGTGCACCCCCCAATCCACAGGCAAACAAGGCACACACACACACACACACACACAAAGATGCAGGATGCACACACATACCATACACAGGCACACAAGGTACACCCACACACATCTATACGCAGGCATGCAGGGTACACACATTCAAACATGAACATCTTGAGTACACACACACATGTGCACACCCATACACAAGCACCGTGGGTACGCAGACATAGGACACCCACACATCCATACACATACACGTGGTGTACACACACATATACACACTCTCTCTCTTATACATGAACTCAAGGGCACACACAAACATACACACATATCCACAATGGACACAAAAGTACACACATCTATGAATGGCCACACAGGGTGCACACATGTACACACATAATGCAAGTACGCACCACAAGTGTGCCTGTAAGCACACATGGGAAATACAGAGGAACCTGTAAAAGTGCATCCCAAGGGCACTCTCAGTACCCTACAAACACATACACGCACACACGCACACACACACATGCACCCACACAAGCCCACAGACCACTTTATAGACACCGTTACTCCAGCTACCCAGAGCTTGGAAGGAGCAAGGGGAAAGGGACAGAATAAAAAGGGGAGACATATACCCCCAGGTTGGACATCCAATCAGCTGCTACCTTTCTGCTAACCCCACCAGTATCCAGGTAGCTCTTCAGCTTCTGGATGTAGGCTGCAGGCGGGTTCTTGACTTGAAACCGCTCCTAGGAAGATGGAATCGGGGGTACAGGGAACCAGCCAGAGCTACCCCAGAGCAAATGACCAGCTCTCGTCCCAACGTCCCATTCTCAGCTCTAACCTGGGGTCCCAGGCTGTCTTAAGACACCTCAGAGATTCTAAAGCATAAACCCAAATAGTTCACCAAGCCGCTTTAAAAGACCCCAGTCCCAGTCCTAGCCTGCCCTTCCCACCGTGGCCTCACAGGCCACAGCCCTAGCCCAGCCTTGGGGTGGAGTACGGAGGGGTCAGTCCTGCCATGGGCCTAGCCCTGGGGGTAACTCAGTCCAGCCAGTAGGTGGCACCCTCCCGGCCCCCTGTCCTCCCTGGGCCAGAGCTGGGAGTGCAGGAGAAACACTCTGGAGGGGCCCGTGTGAAGCCGGCCCAGCTTCCTGGCAGGCTGGCCTGTTCACCGTGTTTGCGGGCACCTCTGTGTGAGAGTGTGCTCCTCTCCTGTGTTCAACAAGCAACTCCCAACTCCCCTGCCCCACCCCTGGCTCGGGCAGCCACTCACACGAAGAGGCAGGGACCACAGCAGACGCCCCTACCCAGAGGGGCTCTCATCCTTCCCAACCCAGATGCCTCAGATACACCCAGCAATCCCACCCAACCTTCCATTTTTCCCAGGCTTTTGAGCCCCCAACCTCTGAGAGCTAGGCTGAGCCCCTGCAGCCGGGACCCCTACCACAGCCCGACAGCCTCTGGAAACAGCTCCCCACCCTCTTCCCATGGCCCAGCCCTTACCCCCAGACTTCCACCCAGCCAGCTCATCCCACCCCCTTCCATTAGCAGGAGGCAAAAGCCCAGGCCTGGCTCCCAGGGGAGGCTCCTGGCTCCCCACCTCCCTACCCCCAGCCTCCACAGCCTCAGGCTTACAGACAGCTGCCACCTCCCTCCTTCTCTGAATCACTGCAGCAGCCAGGCCCTACCCCACCCCAGCACTGGGGAGACCCAGTGCCAGGAGAGGGTCCTCCCGCGGCCGCAGATGGCAGCCCTAGCAGCCTGAGGGGTGCAGGCAGCCTAGTGAGCCATGAAGGCTGGGAGCACAGGTGCCTGGATGGAGCGCCACAGACAGGGTGTCTGAACTGGGTGGCCTTGGGGAGCTGCTGGTGGATGCAGCTCCACTGGTCCCAAGGTAAAAGGAGGACAGGTACTCCTGCCCCTTCCTCCCCACTTCCCATGGGGTCAGATGAAGATGTCCATCCCCAGGGTCATCCCCTCCCTACCCCAGAGGTGGAGGGTCAAGAGAGGCTGCTCAGGAGGCTCAGCAGCTGGCCAGTGCCTCTGGAACAGCCCTGCCAGCTCTTCAGAGGGCAGACAAGGCACATGGCTCACAAGGTCTCTGGGGAGGCCCATGTCCAAGAGAGGGGGATTCCAGAGTCACCCCCAAAATCCTCCCCAGATGCTGCACTGGCCTCTGGGCAGTGTCCTGGCCCCTGGACAGCATGGCGAGGCCCATCTCCTACCAGCCCCAGCCTGGTCAGGGCAGGTCACCCCAATGGCAGGAGGGAAGGGGCAGCTGAGCCATCCTGGAACCCACCTGGTCACAGATGAGCTCCCACTTCTTCTCATTGTCATACTGGCTCAGCAGTTGGATCTTGTCAGGGGGCAAGTTCATACAGTTCTGGGGAAGAGGAAGACAAAGTAAAGACCCCTGAGCCTCGGGCCCCAACATCAGGGAAGAGGGGGGAATGGACGTTTTTGGGGAATCCACTAGGCTCCCTAGTAGGTGTGTCATACACATAAATACTCTCATCCTCTCACCCCAAAAGATAAGTAGCATTATCCAAGGAGAAAACCGAGGCCGAGAAAAGTGGAGCACCTTTACCAGGGTCTAACAGCTAGAAAGTGACAGCAGGATTTGAATCTGAGTCTGCCTGGGCTCTGTCACCCCCCACAATGCCTCCCTGGCACATCTGGCGTGGAGGCAGGCAAGTGGGGTCTCAGCCTAACTCCCTGGGGACCTCAGACACCTCTGGGCTCTAGTTTCTCCATCTGAGATTAGGAGGCATCATCTCCCCCACAATTCGGGTGGGGAGCCAACTCCAGGTGTGACCACGTGTGACCAGTGGGCAGTGCCCCATTCCCACATGCCACCAGATACCACGTGTGCACAGGCTGGGCCCAGAGCACCAGGGCCTTACAAACACCAAAAACCCTCTTGCAAAGAGGGCAGACAACAGCCTCCTTGGCCATCCCTCTCCAGCCCCCTCCCATCTGGTCCCTTCAAGAAGGAAGGAAATGGCCAAGGGAGCTGAGGTCAGCCATGTCAGCCAGGAATAGTCCCTAGAAGGTGCATCATGGCTGCAGCAGCAGCGAATTTCGAGAGGGAAAGTCACTCAGCCACAGGAACTGGGTCTGTAGTATGCTGGGACTGTGGTGCTGGTGGCCCAGGCTGGGACTCCCCTCAGGAGCTAAGAAATGTCAGCAGAGCTCTGCCTGGGTCCTCCTCCTGGCCACAGAATGAGAGAGTAAGGTATCCCGTCACCACAGGACAGGTGTAGGGCCCAGCCCAGGGCTGTGGAGTCAACAAGACGCTGCCAGCACTAGGGGCTCCCTGGACCCCAGGACTTGGTGTGTCTCTCTAATAGATCCATAAAACAAGGCCAGTTCACCCCAATTCAATAAATCCCAGGTTTATTGAGGGCCTACTATGTGTCAGGCCCCAAAACACAGCTCTTGCTCTCAAGGAATTTTGAGTATAGCCAGGGTCTCTGTTGGGGATGTGGAAGCCCCCAGGGAGCCCCAGCCCAGAGGTGGAGGGCTCTTGTCACCAGCTCTGGTGGTTCAGACTACATACCCTCGGTCACGTGGCTCTGAGGAGAGGCCACAGCTGGAGGAGACGGGGAGCCCCACCCACCCAAGTCAACTCAGCCAGCTTCCTCTCTGGAGTGCTGGGCCTAGTTCTGGGGCTCTGGCCAGATCTCACCCCAAAAATCACTGCTGTGGGTCAGCCCCAGACAACGGAAGCTGGGTGCTCTCAGCCCCCATTGCCTAAGCTTTCCGGCTGGGGCCCCACTTGGGAGGTGAAACTGCCCGTCCACCCCCCACCTCCACCCTGCATCTCTACCACAACCACCCCCACCCTGCGGGCTGGAGGCGGGTACGTCATCCCTCTCTCCCATTGCGAAAGTGAGCCTGGATTGAGGAAACCACCGCTGTCTCATCGGGCGCCCTCCCCCAGCCCGCCAGGGGCCAGGAAAAGCTCCTGCAAAGGGTCCTACCTCGCTAGGGAGTCTTCCCTGAAGCCATTCTCTGTCTCTGTCTGACTCTCTCTGATCCATCCCCACCCCACAGAGACAAAAGGTGGGGCAGGGCCAAGGTGAGAGGAAAGGAGCAAGCAGGGAGACAGGGCAGGTGATATCAGGGAAATTGGAGCCATGGCAGGCACAGAGGAGGGACGTGGTGGGGGGGACCAAAGGGGATGGCTGAGCCCCAGCATCTGTGCCCTAGAGGGGACAGCCACTTCCTGACATGGGTCTTTCCAGGCCTTCACCCAGGCTGGGGACCTTTTTGGTTCTGGAATGGCCCCAGAGGCACTTCTAGAGGCAGTAACTAGTCATAATAATGACCCCAACAGTCACGGTAGCCAGCTTCAGCTGACTGCGTGCCATGTCAGGCACTGCTCTGAGCACTGCACGTGGACGACCACCTTCCACCCTCACGGCTCTTATGGGCACCCTTATCATTCCCATCTCACAGGTGCAAGCACAGATTAGTTCAGTGACCTGCCCAAGGTTATGAAGCCATAAGAGGGGAGCCAGGCTGGCATTGAGCCTGGAGCTGACTCTGAGCCACCGCCCTGGTCCATCTCCTGGGACAGCCCCACTTACTGATGAGGGGATGCCTCTGCTATGGCCTCATGCACCTGTCCAAACAGTGGTGGAGGGCAGGGTGCCCCTTTGCCCCTTCCCCACCTGGGCCTCCTCAAGCCCCCGGGGCCCACATGCCAGCCTGCCAGACAGGCTAAATTTAGGCTCAGAAATCAGAAATAGCTCTGACAGCGCTGAGCACTAATTAGCAGCTGCTCCTCAGCTGTGGCTGTGCCCACCGAGGAGACAGGCACTCCAGGGGCTGGGAGAGGGGCCAGTGAATGCCACTCACTCAGGGTGGGGAGAAGCCACCCTGGAAACAGGAACAGATCCCCAGACCTAGGGCCATCGGCATGGAGGTAGTGCCATGGGGAACTGGGGGACAGGTAGAAGGTTGGCTGACAGTGCTCTAATGGGATGGGAAAAGACGAGCAGTCCAGGTGTGTGTGTGCGCTTGGAGGGGGGTAGGGATAGGGCACCTGTGATGTGGAGGATGAGGAGCTGGATTCAAAAGACCCAGCACTAAGCCCACCCACCCTGCAGCTTCTGTGCCTCCTTGTGCCTCAGCTTCCTCCTCCATGAAATGGGCACATTCCCTCCTGCCTCACATGCACAGAGCTCCTGAGAACACTCACTGAGAAGCTGTGCTTTGATGTAATAATACTCTTCAGTGACCCAATATTATGAATGGTGTAACACGGATGCAGGGGCAGAGGCAGGGGGGAGTCCACGGAATACCCCAAGGGAGGGGACGGTAGGGTGAGCAGAAGTTTGTGAAAACATCCAGGTAAAGCAGACCTGGCTCCAAGGCTTGGCCAGACATGAAGTGACCCTACAGCCCACGTTCCCTGCTGCCCTTAGTGCTTTGGGTCAAAGGGGAGGGGGAGGGGATTCATCTTTTAGGGGTAACCAAGAAAAGCAGCTGATTCCCTGAATCTTTTTGTAAGAGCCTGTGGGGAGCATTCTCCCTCCTCAGTGCCAGAGGGGGCCTCCAGCCTCTGCTCCAAGACCAGCCCCTCTCCCCGGCCCTGCCCCAACCAGTGCTGCCTTCTGAGGCTGTGTCCCAAGAGACTAGAGGGATTCCATCCACACCGGACACAAACGCCCTATGGTTTCACTTTCAGTTTGAGCTCAGTCTCGGTCCCAATCCACCTGCCCACCTCTCGCCATGGCCCGGTCCTTCAAGACTCATGATGTCCCTGAACTTGGATACCCACCCCAGTTTCAGCCAGCTCCACAGGAGTTCTCCAGTCGGATGGGCCCAGAAGCCGGGCCTGTCCACCAGCTCTTACTTCCCCATCCATTCCCCCCACCCCAATAGTCTCACCCTTGATTTTAGAGCTCTCAGCGTAGCTCCAAACACAATCAATTTTATCCACTTCTTAAAATTTTGGTACATAGATTTTCTGGGGCTCTTACAAGCAATCCCAGGCTTACAGGAGGGCTGTTGGGTGACCCTGCCCTAGGATCAGGTGCTGAGAACCCCCAAAGGTTAACAGCTTCTTCCGTCAAGTTTGAAGGATCCCCATAGTGGGGACAAGAGCAAGCAGGACAGTCCCCTCGATACCAGGTGCCACACGTATAACCCAGGCTGGCAGGAGAATAGTAAGGATGACAGCAAGGACAATAAGTGTTAAGTACTCCCAACACATTTAATCCCCCATGACAAGACTACAAAGTAGATACTATTATAATCCCCATTTCACAAATGGGAAACTGAGGTTCAGAGAGGTGAAGTTGCCCACCCATGGTGACCTAAATGGCCAGCTGGTAGGAAGACTCAGTTTCCTCAGAAGAAGGAGCACCGGGGCAATGAGAAATGAGGGTTGTGGCCTCCCAGGGTCTTCTACAGACTGCTTGGCCCCAGTGCCCCATCTGAGGAACTAGGCACAGCCGGCCCCACTTCCTGCCACCCGACACCCTTCACTTCCTGTTGTTGCCCACACCGAGCTCTTACTCACTAGGGAACCCCCCCCTGCACACCCTCTCTCAGGGAGAAGTGGAGGCCTCCCCACCCCCCATGTGCACCCTGCTACCGTTAGCACCACCGCTGCCCCACCCTGCACGAGAGGTGGGCCCTCCCTCTGGTGGTTTCCGGCCACCAGGCAGTTTTCAGTCTAGTCCCCACGTCGCTGACCTACCTAAAGGCAGGGAGACAGCATGGCCTGTGATGGCTAAAGATCAGGGAGCTCCTTGAGAGTGCACAGTAACCTTGGCGCTCTTGGTAGTGGAAGTGTGGGGAGGGGAGAGGCAGGGTCTGGGTTCCTTCACCTAAAAGAGCCCCACGATGGAGAGAGGACCAGGCCAGTTCCAACATCATCTCCTTCCTCACAGTGGAAAGCATTTATTGAGCACTTACTCTGTGCCCGGTGCAGCACTAAGTACTCTCGTGGTTAGTGCTTGGTACTAAGCACTCTTGTAGTTCGGCCCCTCAACTATCCTGGGAGGCCAGCATATACCATTATTATTCTCATGTGCATGTGAGGGAAACTGAAGCCCAGAGAGGTTAAGGAACTTGCCCAAGGTCACATAGGCAATAAGTGCCAGAAGTGCTGTGCTTACAGCGGGGCACAGGAAAAGTGCTCTGCCTGGGCAGGAGAATCCTTATAACCTTGGGGCAAAGACAAAACTTGACCTCCAAACTTCATGACCCCAAAGCCCAGAAATTTCCCTGCCTTTCCCCTACGTAACCCCTGCCCCCTCAAAGGCCGGGGTGCAAACCACCTTCCAGGGCTCCAAGTTCCCAGGAAAAGTGCAGAGGTGGCTCTGAGAGCAGCCCCACCTGCTCCTGCCCATCTTGCCCAGCTCTTTGCCAACTGGCCCCAGATGTCACTGTGAATCATGCCCACCACATTCCTGGGTTTCCAGGGTCGGCATGTGCCAGCCCTGCCTGTTGGGACTGTCACCCCACAGCCTCTGCCCAGCCCAACATCTGACCGCATGGCCACAACCCTGTTAAGATGTTCCGTGTGAGACACCCCAGAGGTGGGAGGCACAGGGACTGAGCGACCCCACAGCCACATGCACCCAAACTTCGTCTGTCCCACCCCAGAGGAGGGAGCTGGCCAGGAAGACAGTGCCTCAGTCACAGGCCAGCAGAATGGAGACATCCACCCCCGCTCCTCACCACCAGCCCCAGAGGGGAAGGGGCCCTGCTGGAAGCAGGACTCCTGGGGCCCACACCCTGCCAGGGGCTGTCCTGACCTCCCCACACAGCGTGGCCAGGTGCTCAAGTCCCTGAACACAAGCAAAGAGCACCCTAGGGTGCTAGACCCCTATCAGGCAAATTCTCCAAATGGCTCAGCCCCTCCTGGAAGCCAGCATCACTCCCAGCCACACACACACATCATCCCTGGAACCTTCCATTGATCCCTCTGCCCCAAGGCTATAGCATTCTCCTGCCTGGGCACATCGGGTGTCCTATGGGTGTCCGCTTCTGGCAGGCCTGGAAAGGGTACCTTGCCATCTCAATCCCTGACCCTGCATCCCTCGCAGGGGAAGGCGGGAAGAGGCTGGAAAACACCCAGCCTCGGGCATGGGCGTAGGAGAGACGAGGCTCAGAGCCTGGCTGGCTGGAGTTCCCACCATCGCAGCAGGCCCATGTAGCTGGGCAGCCCTCGCTCCTCCGCTGTTGCTAAGGCAGCAGCCGGAAACCCTGGCTCAACCTGCTTTTTCTCCCCACCCCCATTTTAAGCAGGGGGCACCCCTCTCTTCCATAGTCTTCTTGGAAAAGTAGCCCCTTACCACCCACGCTTGTGTAGGAGAAAGGCTCCCCACACCTCCTGTGTGCCTGTGGGCCTTGGTGGGGACACTCTTCACCCATGAGAGGAGTTCCACAGCCAGGAGAGGAGGAGGAGTTTGGATGTTGGGATACTACTCCTCACCAGGGACAAAAGGGAAAGGAAGACGTTCTCTGGGGCCATGTGACCAGACTGCCAAGGGTAGGACTGTGCTTCTCCCATCAAGACTGGGGGATCCCTGAGGATGGAGGGCCCATCTCCCTCAGCAATTGAAGGTTCTTCTCCTCTTAGACATTGACTAAGGACAGGACTCAGCTCTGGCCGCAGGGGTGGTGGGTGGGGGGTGGGTGAAGAGTGGACAGATGGAGACCCACCCTGCAACACCCATTGCCAGGCCTGTGGGTTTAGCCAAATTTTTAGCCCTGGGCAGCCTCAGGCAGAGGTCAAGGCTCTCACCTTGACCCCAAGGCAGGGTTCATGTCCCTGCTGGTGGGGAGTGACAGAAGCCAGGTTCTTAGCCAAGTGACCTTAGGTGGGGTTCATCCTACCACAACAGGACAAGGGATGGCTGAACCCTCCCCAGGAAGAAGGTGTAAACACACTGGGGTTCCTGGGGACAGGGTAGGACGTGAGGCCCGGTGAGTGCTGCTACCCTAGATTTCTACTCAGCCACCACCCCTTTCTCCACCAGGATACCTTCTAAGACCCATCTCTGGGCCTCGCCCTCCATGCCCTGGTACTCAGGGACTCACAGTGTCATTTAGTGACAGACTCAGCCAATCAGTTATAGCCACAAATCGAAGCAGGGCAATCAAGTCCTACACATGCATCAGAATCTCTCCATGGGCCGGCCTGTGGCTCACTCGGGAGAGTGTGGTGCTGATAACACCAAGGCCATGGGTTCGGATCCTATATAGGGATGGCTGGTTAGCTCACTGGCTGAGCGTGGTGCTGACACCAGCAAGCCAAGGGTTGAGATCCCCTTACCAGTCATCTTTAAAAAAAAAAAAAAAAAGAACCTCTCCACTTGACTTTTGGAATTTCCACTGGTCTGAATTATTCACGTGGCTCCTCCCTATTAGTGCGTGCAACAGACAACAGACTGGGGCCTGGGCCTCACTCCAAGAGCCCGCCCCATCCTATCCGTAGATTCACACTTGGGAGGAAGACAGATCCCTCTCCCCCCAGTCAGGCTGGCAGGGGTCCAGGAATCTACCACAAACTTGGGCTCCCCAGATGGCCCCCAGAGGTTGTGTCTCCTCTTTCTTCCCCCTCCCCCATCAGCTCAGCTCAGCTCAGCTCTGCCAAGCCCTGGGTTTGGGGAGCGGGGAGTAGGGGCAGGTGGAGAGATGCGGAAGCCAGGGGCTAGCCTAGTGTGTGGCACCCTCAGAGTCCCCCCACCCAATCAAGCAAGGTGCCTTCACAGGATAGACCCCACCCCACCCCGTAGCTCCTCTAGACCCCTCCTAGCCTTCTTTTGGGAGGGAGAAGCAGCCAAGATGTTCAGAAACTATTGGGAGGACACCCCCTTTGGAGCCACATAGAGGATCTAGCAAGTATGGCCTAATGACTGGCCAGGGGAGAGGAAGTGATGTCAAGGAGGTGGAGGGGACAAAGAACGGAGCCAGCACCACTCTGCTGCCTGAGCCTCCATTGGCCCCCCACCCTCAGACCTGCAATACCAACCTGCTCAGACTGGGAAGTGCCTCTGGGGAAAAGCACAGCTTTATTCACCTGTCACCCAGTGTCCAGCTAGGGAAGGCTTACAGCAGATAGGCCACCAGGCAATTAGTTACAGAAGGGAGCCAGAGAAGGGCTGAGCTAGGGAGGGGGAAGTGAGAACGAGAGGCCCCTCCACCTGCCTACTTCTGCCTCCCCCTGGTCTTGGGAGATCACACCTGGCTCTGCACTGGAGCCCTCACCCTGCCAAACACATTTTGACTGCTCCCAGGCTCAGCCTGAGCTGACAGTTCCTTTCCCAGTGGCATAGTCCCCAGAACCCCCAATTCCCAGGCAGGTGACAGTGTGGGGGGGTTGGGGCTTCCGGTCTTTTGCTCCACCCCAAGCCACAGTGACCAACCCATCTGGACCCTGCCCTTTCTAACCTTACTCCTTGCAGGGGCTACGACGGGGTGCCCAAGATGAGGACCCAACAGCAACCTCTCCCCAGCAAATGGGGAGTGAGAAACACAGACATCTGTGCACACGATCTGACAGCCCAACTGCCAGCAGCCCAGGCACCGAACAAATCAGGACCAAACACCTCCACGAGGTCCCTGGCTCTGGAGACGTTAAATTGTAACCCCTTCCATCTTTGACCCCGAGACACAGAAGGGCAACAGATGCTCCAGACCCGCACCCGGCGGCTGGGCCTCAATGCAGTGCAGAAGGGGGATGCCCGGGACCCCACTGCGTGCTCCACTCCCGACTTCACATGAGCTGGGGGTGGGGGGTGGGGTGGAGGTGGGATGTCTTAGGGAGGGAGATTGGGCGACTGCAGAAGAAAGTTTGAGGGGGAGAGTGCTAAGTCACTCTGAAAGAAGCCGCTGTCACTCGCACCCCCTGGAGGGGGAAGCCACTGGGCGGGGGATCTCCAAGCGGCACCTGAGCCCCCGGGGGCGGGGACGCGCGCCGAGCCCCTGCCGCGAGGAAAATATTAGATATTAAAGTTGAAATTAGTGAAAATGAAATAGCAATAAAGAATGAGCGATAAGTCTAGAATTGATCCAGTTGGTGGAAAAGAATAGAATAAAATAAGAATGCTTGAGTTTGGTGGCTTGTATTTCTATTTTATCACTATCACTTAGCAGTCATGTGATTTTTGTGAAGGATATTAAATGTATATGGCTTGATCTTATCTGTACCCATAAGCTCCAGAAAAAAAGAGATGCAAAGTAAAAAGATAGCTGACATGATGCTGCTGGTAACTGATGTTTATATAAATTTATTTATTTTGTAATATGTATTTTTATTTTAATTTATCAATATACAATGTAGTTGATTTTAGTGTCCCTTTACCAATTCCTCCTTTTCCTCCCTCACTCTCTTCCTTTCCCCCAACATCAGCATCATATCTGTTTACTTGTCTTGACAAGTTCAAGGAATTGTGATTAGATCTAACTAGGTAATAAATATGGAACACCTAGATGGTAGAGTTAACATTAGTCCTTGAAGAGAACTTTGCTTGTGTGATCTTTAAATGTCTCTGGATTAAGCACCCATAAGTGATTTAGCCATGACCCACCATGAAACAGTCACACTCACACCAATTCAAAACTTAGTATTCTCTGCTAAAAATTACTTTTGAATGATAGTTTGATTAATATTTTATAAAAATACTAGTCTTTTGACCCACCAGGAGTGCAGTCTAGCCACGTGAACAAGGCTTTTCACTGCCCTTTTGTCCACAAACCCAGGAAACCAACCTCCTGATGAGCTGGGTCTAGGTAAGGGGCTCACGGCCTGGGCGGAGGGGGCACACCTCTGGGTGAGGGATTGACAGCAACTGTGAGCGCGACTTGGAGACCCACGGTGGTGTGGCCCTGGAGCGTAAGGGCTGCGTCTCCCTCTTGGGTCCCTAATTGAAAAGGTGGGAGCCCCCTTCCAGGTTCCCCACCTCTTGTTTCTCTTCTCTGTTTAGCCCAGAGATGAGCTGAGAACCAGAGGGAACCATCTGCAAAGAGGAACCCCAAAACAGGGTGAGCGGCGTGGACCAGGCCAGCAGAGACCCTCGCCACATGTCCCATCTCGACCAGCTGAGCACCGGTGCCTACATCCCCAGTGGTTTTAGAATGGGGGCACCCAGGGGAGAGGACAGGCTGGGAGAAGCTGAAGACCACCAAGGCGGTCCCAAGGAGAAGCAGGGGATTCAGGAACCGAGGATTAAAGCCAGGCCAAAGCTGGGAAAGGAGCAGGCACCACAGAGGAGGGGAAAAAATCTCCTTGACACTGTCACCACCAGGGACCTAGGGTGGCCTTTCGCTTTGGAGAATAACAATCTCTGGTGTCTGCTAATTGCAGAAATGCTTTCAGAGCTTTTCTTTCATTTGTCCTGAGGAAACTGAGGCTCGGAGTGGTTAAGTGATTTGTCCAAGGACACACAGCTAGTAAAGGGCAGAAATAGGACTCCTCTCTGTCCACCTCCAAAATCTACACTGTCTTGGAGTTGCTGTCCTGGTCGGCCACTGCTCCTCTCCTCCAGGATGGGAGAGTATGGGGTGGACGGGCAGGGAGGGCTGGGGCACAGTCTCCAGACTGAATTTGAGACTCTCAGTTGCTCCTTTCGTCCTCCATTTAATTTGTCGGGATCCCCAGTTGGCCCCTCCCTACGCTACCAGGGCACTGAGGAGGGGCCACCTGAATGAGTCCTGAATTTTCTCCAGGCAAGGCAAAGAGCCATTAAGTGTTGCCTCCCCTTCTAACGTCCTCCTCCTCTGCCCTCAAGTTCAGAACCACTGACAAGAGTTTAAGCAAGAGCTGGGAAGCTAACTATCTAATTTGAGGAAGACCCTTGGTTGAGCTAGCCTCTTCCCCCAGGCTGACCTGATTTTTTTTTGGCCTTTCTTCTGCCAAGGTGGGTGAGACATGGGGTCACTTTTTTCATGTCCTGGCCAGGGACCTCCAAGGTGAGTCAAAGCAGGATTCTTCTTGGGCATGGGGGGAAAGTGATCCATTCTTTGCCCTCTGCCATCTCCTCCAGCCTGGCACAGACCAGAGCTTTGCCCTTGCATCCTTGCCCTTGATATTAGCTAGGACCTTTAAAAAAAAATTTAGTCTCTGATCTTTTGATGGCTGTCTCTCTAGACTGAACAATAAACCTTTACTTAGCACAGCTGTGTGCCCAGTCTGCATTGTGCTCAGTCCTGGGGATTCCGTGGCAGATGAGAAGAGTCCCTGTCCTTGGACTGCTCGCAGCCTAGCAGTGGACAGACAAAACATATCTGGGACAGTGGCAGCTTCAAGTCAGCCTGTGGGACCAGGTGTTCATGTTTCCTCTTGCCCAGAACTGCTACTTTGAGGGTGGGAGCGTGCCCTGCAGCTGAAAATCCAAGCCAGGTGGGGAGCCTCGAATGCAGTATTGGCCAGCCTATGTCCTCAGTCCCTGAGGGTCCTCAGGCCATTGCCACCCCGCGCCCCCCCCTCCACCCAAGGATGGCTGGAAGTAAGGCTGGGCTGAGTGGAACTTCTTGTGTGGCAAATTATCATTTCAGCAAGCCAACGGTATCTCTCTCTCATGCTGATCAGAACTGTGTTACCAAAAAAAAAAAAAAGTAAAAAAGAAAATGTAATCATGTAATCCATTATTACCTAATAAATGTGGTGGACTTGGCAAGAAGTATCTTTCCAATCATGGTCCACAGGAGAGGAAATCCTAGAAAGGCCGCTTAGTGGTGATTTGGGACCAATGCTTTGGTGGGTCTGTGCTTCCCCCTTCTGGGCACAGGTGGTATGACATCCAAGATAGGGCGATGCCTCCAGTGGTGATGGAAGGAGTCACCACAGGGGTGACATTTCTGGACTGTTTTCACCTTGTCACCTCCAATGGAGGGATTGTGCAGTTACTGGGGACACTCAGAGCTCAAGTGACTGAGCAGGTTTCCCCAGGAATCTCCCTCCCTCTCATCATTATTCAGTAAGTACCTCTTTTATAAAAAGAAAAAGGGGTCTGTCAAGTTAGCTCACTTGGTTAGAGCATGGCGCTGACAACCCCAAGGTCAAAGGGATTCCTGTACTGGCCAGCAACTGAATAAATAAATAAATAAGAAAAAGATAATACATATACACAGTTAAAAAGAAAAAACAGGGCTGGCTGGTTAGCTGAGTTGGTTAGAGCACAGTGTTATACTACCAAGGTCGAGGGTTTGGATCCCTGTACCACCCAGCTGCAAAAAAAATAAATAAATGAATATTATTAATTAAATTTTTAAAATGTAAAGGAAAACAAGGCACAACAGCATGTGCAAAGAAAATCAGGTCTTCTACCGATCTGCCTCCCTGTCCCTCATTCCCTCCCCAGAGACAATCACTCATAATAGTTTCAATGTATCTTTCCACAGATATTCTGGGCACATACAGGCAGTGTATCACAAATGACAGCACATACTCCATACTGTTCAGCACCTTGCTATTTTCGCTTAATAATATACCTTTCTGGGGCTGGCCAGTCAGCTCAGTTGGTTAGAGTGCAGTGTTGTAATACCAAGGTCAAGGGCTCAGATCCCCATACCGGCCAGCCACCAAAACAACAACAATAATAATAATAGTATACCTGCCTGCGTATAGTCAACATAGTCTTCCATCGTATGGGCGTGTCACAATTTATTTCACTAGTCTTTTCCTGTGGATATTTAGGTTGTATCAACCTTTTGTTACTACAAACAATGCTGCCTGAAGGAAATACATTCTCAGAAAGACATCGTTAGGCAATTTCATCATGTGCAAACATCATAGAGAGTACTTACACAAACCTAGATGGTACAGCCTACTACGCGCCTCTGCTATATGGTACAGCCATTACAATCTTATGGGACCACTGTCAAATATGCGGTCCACATCGTCCAAAGCGTTGTTATGCAGTGCATGACTGTTCCTGTACATATATTTGTTTGCACTTATGTGTGTATCAGTAAGATAAATTTGACATTGCTGGATCGAAGTTTATTTGTGCTATGGGTCAAATGTGTCCCCCAAAAGATCATGTACTAGAATCTTTATCCCCACTGTAACAGTGTTAAGAGGGTGGGAAATCCAATTATAGTATTTGAAAGGTGGGGCTCTACGAGGTGGTTAGATTGTATGAGGACTGTGGCCCAGTGTATGGATTGATCCGTTCATGGAGTCATGGGTGTGGTTCTGATGGCTTTAAAAGGAGAGCAAGAGAGAATGTTAGTTCTCTTGCTCAGCCCATTCATTTTTTTTTTTTTAAAGATGACGGGTAAGGGGATCTTAACCCTTGACTTGGTGTTGTCAGCACCACGCTCAGCCAGTGATCGAACCGGCCATCCCTATATAGGATCCGAACCCGCAGCCTTGGTGTTATCAGCACCACACTCCCGAGTGAGCCACGGGCCAGCCCCCTCAGCCCATTCTTGCTACGTGACATCCTGCATTGCTGTAGAGTCACGCGACCAAGAACAAGATGTGCCCCTAGATGGGATGCTCACCAGAAGCGCTCCCTAAATCATGGACTTTCCAGCTTCCAAAACTGAAAGAAATAAATTTCATTTCTTTATAAATTACGCAGCTTCAGGTATTCTGTTATAAGCAACAGAAACAGACTAATACAATGTGCTTTTAAATTTTTGATAGATATTCATAGAATTGCCTTCCAAAAAGTTTGCATCAATTTTCAATCCCCAACAATGGATGCGATTTCCTATTTCCCCACATCTTCATAAACATAGGGTACTAATCAGGCCTTTTGACCTCTGTGAGGCCTCTGAAAATCCTGGGTACAGAGCAGGTGATGATCTGTCTTTCTTTGGATTGTGGGTTTCTTTCTTCAAAGCAGAGACTGTGTCTTTTCCATCCCTGTATCCCCAGCACAAGACTTTGTACCATCCTTGGTATTTACTCAAAAAGTATTTGCTAAATATTAAGTGAAAGAAACAGGACTGCATTTTGGCAGGCTGGAGGGAAGGAGTAGAAGGTTAGGGTTGAGCAGGAGGTCTGCCCTTAAGTGCCACCCTCTCTTCCAGGCCCTGGTAAAGCCTCTGTCCTAAATCCAAAAGCCCTCCTCTTGATGGAGCCTCCCAGGTTGCAAGATCTGAGGTTAAAGGCTTAGAATTCCCAGGGCAGCTTTCACCCAGCTGTTCTGCATTCCAGGGATGGGCTTCATCATCCCCGAACTGCCTTAAGACTGGCAACAAACCAGGTGTCCAGCTATAGGGGACTGGTTAAACCAGCACTGTCTGATAGGATTTTATATGATGATGAAAACGTTCTTCTATCTGTACTGCCCAGTGTCATAGCCACTGGCCACACATACCTACTGAGCACTCAAAATGTGACTAGTGCAAGTGGGGGAATGAATTTTTTTTTTTTTTTTAAAGATGACCGGTGGGCTGGCCCGGTGGCGCTCCCGCCGAGGGTTCGGATCCCATATAAAGACCGGTCCGCTCACTGGTTGAGCGCGGTGCGGGC